>NC_081193.1:48926515-49179015 GCF_902713425.1 Acipenser ruthenus | reverse complement strand
TATATTCACTAAGCTGTAACCGTCCATTATGATAGAATAGTGAATAGTGTTTATGATAAACCAAGCTGGTTTTGTACTTTCAAAAGAACACTTTGATTTTGATTGTAGGCACTGCAGCCTTTTGTATCGTTTGCTATCATAAAAGCCATCCCCTTTCAAACCTTCAATATCTGTATCTTTCCTGTAGTTGGCAGTGACAAGCTGGTGATGAGACCAATGGAATACTGACAAAAATCAGAAGGACATCTCAATCGGATCTGTTGTGGAATTAGCTTCAGTATTTGAGAAAGACGTGCCACTTTATCTTTTTAAAGATGCTTTTTTTGACAATAACTGTAAAGTGGACATCATGCTTACAAAGTGGGCTGCCACAGGACAATTTGAATACAATGACAGCCTCATTATCATGGTGTAAATGACTGGCAGCTACGCTTACTGCTTTTGGACGGGGCTGCCAATCAGCTGTTCAAAAAATGAGAATTTAAATCATTCAGTTAGATTTTTTTGTTTTTTTTGTGCAACCAGTACCATGAAATATTGCATTTGTTATAATATTTCTTCAAGCGCTGTAGGACCTCACTGACAGGAGACACTTTGTTAATAAGGACCTACTTACTGTATACACCTATGCAGGTACATGCATATCAACAATACAGTTGACATTAAACCTGTTTAAATTCAGAATTCAGTACACATCACACAGTCTCCTATTCAGCACTTTAAGGGTCTAAGACGTCTTAGGATTTAGTATGCCAAAAACATATGTTGACCACAGAAGAGTTAGCATTTTTGTTTAGAATATCCCTCCAGCAATGCCGAAAATGGGACACATAATTGCAGCAATAACTAATCGTAATTACTGAAATTCGAGAAGGAAAGGTCAAGTAGACGTTCTGTCTAACAATGAGGACACATTAGACTTCAAGTTGGGTTACATCGAAGCAGAAGGCATGGCTTCAGAAGTGCTGATCCTTTTTTTTTTTTCCGCCTGTGCTACAAAACAAAATGACATCTTCAGGCATTAAAATAACCAAGAGGGGATTGCTTCCCTTTGCTGAATTTGAATAAGGATGCAAGCTTGGACGGCAGCCAGTGGCAAGCTTTTTGTATGCTGTTGACTTTTTTCAGAACCACTTGTAGAAGGCACGGGACAGCTGGAAGCATGTGGTGTCCTGCTTGCCAGTCCTCTCCCCAGAGACCCTCCGAAAGGGTATGTGAATAGTCAATGACACTTTACCCCTTAATTGTGGCAGATTTTCCCATAAGAGTGTATTGAGCTGGTGACTATGCAACATGTTGTAGAGAAAGCTTTCCAGTGGCTGCCAGTAATTCTTGGAAACATGTGAAATAATTACATTGCCCACTGAGATATGACAGCTTTTGTTAGTTTTTTTCTGGGGTTTTTTTTGCCAATTTATTGTAGGAGTCATTAATACAGGAAATGTCATATTTCTAAAAATCCTGTTTGGGCAGTTATAGATTCTGATAAATACATGAAAAGATCAAAGATTCTTCTGGTACCAATAATGGCATTCTTTTTTGCAATACTTCTAAATATGACAATTTTAGGAGGATATTGTTTCATGTATACAGTGTTATAAGATACTGTCAACAGTGCACCTATTGTTACTTTAATCAATTTATCTAGTTATATTTTATGTCACTGTGGTTCAAGTATACTTAACCACAGACATCATTATTCTAACCACCATATCTTTAGTAATAAAACATCTAGAATAAATTGGAAACTCACATATTATAACTTTAGTACAATGATGTAGTTACTTAAAAACACAACAGATTTACCCAGAGCCCACCAGGCCTTTGTAAAGTCTAATTTTGGCTGTCTGAGGGGGCTGTTTAAGAGCCAAGATAACAGTAATCTGTGAACGGCAAGGGCTGGCTGCGGCAGAGTGGAAGCCTAGCATTCCTGCAGTCGGAGCGCTGTCACACAACACAGACAGCATGCGGTCATCTCTAAACAGTTGTGTTCACCTGACTTCTGTTCTTCTGGGAATGTGTAACATCCTGATGGTGTTACAGTGTGACACTTTTAAAAGAGAGGCCAGGATTTTATAAATTGTATTCAACAGCTAATGGGAAATGCCTTTTAAAAAAGAAAAGGTCTCTCTGAATATGCTATATATGATTGTTAATACTGTTATTTTTTTTTATATAATTTATGCCTTATTTGTAATTCATATTTTAATATAATGTACATGGGTACAGCTTTTTATAATGCAAACAGAACATCAGCTTAACAAAAACCCTTTAGCTGCGGCTGATGCTTCAGATGAACTTCTAACAAGACAGAGTCAGACCTTTGAACTGCAGTGGTGTGCTTGTGTGCTTGGCTAAACTGAATGTGTGACACCCACCCACTGTCCTGCATTTCAGTGAGCCCCTGCCTTTAATAGGCAGTACGAGAGAGGGTTCAGCTTGGCTCAAGGGCTCACACTCCCCTCTTCAGAACAGCAGAACAATAAAGTGCTGACAGGTTCCAAATCCTGGCCTGACTAAAAGGTAAATCAACGCAGCAAAGTATCGGGCAGCTTCCAAACTGGTCATGCCAAATATGGATGCAAGCATCTAGCTAGGCTTTTCCAGACTTACTGGATGATCCATCAAAACAAGTGGGGGCAAACTGCACCTGGAATAAATGTTCTGCCTGTTGCTGGCTGTTATTTTTGAGACTTGCGTCTGTCTGCATATTTACAGCCTAACCTTTTTTCCCCTGCTGATTTGAATTAGGCTACAAGTCATATGACCTGTTTTTTCTAAGTAATATTAACTATATTTTGTTTCTATTAGAAACAGACACATTTTGAGGTTTGACTACATTAAAAAAAAACATACACACATTTTAGTAATTAAAAAAAAAAAACTCTTTCTATTTATATATTGGTAAGTTGATATATTGTAGTTTTTTTGTCAGCCAAAACATTCTCAGGCACCTCAATAAAACCCTGAGTTTCCATTGTTGTCTTACTGGATGAATATCATATGCAAACCGGAAACTAATATTGTGCTTGAAACCATTGCATTTTTAAAGTAGCTTGATAAATGTATCTAATATAGCTTTTAACTGACAGGGGATATGGGTATTTAATTAGACCAGTTAGAACTGGTTAGTGAATGGAGGAAGGGAAGTGCATTATATGCTATGTTACAGCTCACTAAGCATGTCTATCTAGATTTGAGATTGCACATTTCCTTAAGGAAATAGGTGTTTTTCCCCACTTAAATCACTGTCTATCACTTAGAAAATGTAACAATAATATGAGCAAGATCTTCCTGCCAGGAAGTTATAAACCAGTTAAAGAAAAGCTTAAGATGAATCAGATGTAACCACTTAATGATGTAGCCTTTCTCCAACGCAAATTAAACATGTTATGCCTGTTACAGAAAGACAGAAAGTCTCTTTCCTGATGTAACTCATACCATTCCAAACCTTAAATGACTTAGATTGGCATATAGGTAAGCAGTACAGCTCTTAACAGCCTGACTCCAGTGAGGTAAGTTGGCTTTTAGCAGAATGTGAAAATCCTACCTTTAAAAAAAAGAAGAACAATTTGTTCCACACTGAATTTATTACTTTGGGGTCTAAAAGTGCTTTGAGACAAACCGAACAAGAACATACATTTCATCTGGGACCATAACCCACACAAAATCATTGGCAATTATATCAATGGCATGCCAATTGTATTGGAAGGGGGTAATAGCAGAATGGTAATAGTTGTTATTATTATTATTATTATTATTATTATTATTATTATTATTTTATTTTTTTGAGGAAAGACCTGAGAAAATTGCATTCATGTAATTACCCGGTTCACCCGTGTAACCCATAAACACCTCAAAGGGTAACCACATTTTCAACTAACAAGCTGTAATTCATGTGAGCAAACTGACTGCCCTTTCTTAAGTGGACTTGACTCTGCCGCAATCACTGTATTCAAACGTCAAAAAAGAGAGAGAGGGTGCCACATCAGGTCACAAATTATGTTGTACTTTGACAGATTGCAGCCTTGCTTTACAAGAGCAGTAACATCTCATTTGTCACCGTTTGATCTGTAAGTACGGCAACGGTAACGGAAGGCCCTCCATCTCCACCGCAATTTAATCGCTCTGAGGCCGACGGCAGCCGACAGCCGCCTGCCCACAGACTGCAGTACTGATCTGTTTTAATTTAATCGACCGTCAGTTGGCATGAAAGCATAAATCGTTTCTCTTTGATACTGGGGAGCTGACCGCGCACTTTCTTTTTTTCTTTACATTTCAGGTATAAACACAAGGTTTGCACACCTAACCCAAAGCAGGTTGAAGGTTTGGTTGTTCGACCCGTTTTGATTATAACAGGTCCCTCAGTGACTCACTTCTTTGACTCTCGTCATTGTGATTGAATTCTGCACAGCTTTTCATGTCTTGAACTCTGTCTACCTGTAGAGAGTAGACAGTGCCATCTGCATGCAGGGACTAACATTTCAGCTGTTTTCTGAATAATGCAAGCTAATCTTTTGTGCTGTGTGCTCTTTGAACTTCAAAACAAATGCTAACAGGGAAACATAAAAGCACTGGGTTATTCCTCAGAAAATGCTCCAGTCAAAATAGGAGGGAGTTAATATTTCTCCTATAGGATTGTAATACAATCTTAACTATTAGTTTAATTAATTAATGTGCAGTTTAGCTAGTATTTTTGTATTTATATTTCTTATTCACACACATGTTGTTCTGTATTATATTTAAAAGTGAACACGTATCTATTTTGGATACACATGAATATTTTTTTGATTTATTAATTTATTGGGAATGTAAATGTGAAAAGAATCCTGTGCACACTACTGAATTAACGTATAACTTTTGTGTGTTATGCAAAGTGATGAATTAAGCAGGACTAAAAATATATTTATTTTTTTCTAGAAAGGAATAAAAAATTGCATCCTTTTAAATATGTATGGCATACTGTAGAGGCAAAAAATGTACACTATACACAATGTTAAATGTATATTGCCAATCTACCTAAACAGCAGAACAACTACGTGAGGCCTAATGAAGTAAAAAAAAATAAAAAATAGAATAAAAGCAGAGAAGGTTTGATCTTAAATAGGCCTGAAGGTTGCCCCCTTTCTAGAAAAATCAAGATGTAGCGCCATTTAAAAAAGCACTGTGCTACTTTAAACAAGTTAACTAAACATGTTTTGGTGGTAAGTGCAAACAGATTTAGTCCATTGTACATGTTTAATTCTCTATTAGTCTCTTGCGTTTACTGCTCTGGCCGGGCCGAGCCTTCTGTAAATTCAGTTAAATACTGTGCATTGTCTAAACATATCACCCTGCCAATCAGTCACCTTGGCTGTTGTTAAGATCCCTCTTGTATTATTGAATCTACAATGGGGAGACTCTGTAGGAGCAGAGATATAGCCGCTTATTTCTCTAAAGTAAAATAAAAGAAAAAATCTGTCTAAATCTAAGCAGTATAACATCCAATTATTATAAATCCCTTAATGCATTTTGTTCTGGAAAGGCATGTGCAGTTTTAAGAATACCCTGCAGTTGTTTTATAGTTTCATTATTGCTACCATAAATAAAATAAACTGGGTGCGTTAAGTAACTGAGCGGCTCAGAAAGCACACCGAGCTGAATTTAAATTACTTAACATTCCGCTACACAAGAGCGCTGAGCCCACTGGTTGAGTCCAGGCTATTCCACTGTCGACAGGAGTTCCCAGGGGGCAGCGCACAATTGGCAGATCACTACCCGGGTGGGGAGGGCTTAGGTCGGCCAGTGTGTCCTCGGCTCACCGCGCACCAGTAGACTGGATGTAGACTGGCAGAGCGCCTGCAGGCCTGCCTGTAAGTTGCCCAGAGCTGCGTGGTCCTCCGACGCTGTAGCTCTGAGGTGGCTGCATGGTGGGCCTGCAGAGTGAAAAGAAGCGGACGGCTGACGGCACACGTTTCGGAGGACGCGTGTGTCCATCTTCGTCTCTCCTGTCAGTGCGGGGGTGGCAGCGGTGAGCCTGGTTGAAATAAAAAAATTATTCGGCTTTCCAAATTGAGGAGAAAACAATAAAAAATAATTGGCGATTCCAAATTTAAACATAAAAAAATGATGACTAAAAATTCATTGCTTTTCAGCATTTATGATGTTTTTATCTATTAAATGACCAGAGATTAGGGGCTCATTTGCATTGAGTTCCTAAAAACAGGACCTTTGTTAATCTTTGACAATGATTTCAAAAACATTTTACCAGCGGCCCCTACCGGGTGTGCTGAACCAGCAACAAACAATGCAGCAGCTGAGAATTTTGTGGACCAGATTGTGGACGGTTACACAGAATTTTAATTTAAATCTAATTTCCATATGCGGAGAGATACATTTGAGGTAAAGACCAAACTTACAGAACTTAAACACAATCTGTGGATTTTACTGTAACTTTTTAGTGCTTAAAAAAAACTAAAAAACAACAACAAAAAAGTTGTTTAACTTTAACTTAAATTAAACAGCTTGTAACCTTACATTTTATCTTCTTATTGTTAATTATTTTTTTACTTTTTTCATAGCGTTTGCATATTCTGAGTGATAATTAGCCTACTCAGATACTATGCATGCATTTTTATTTTATTTTGTAGTACTGTTCTGATAAAACTGTACCCACGACTCCATGAAACTCCCACTTCTAATGTTCAAATTGAACAGAATTATTCACTGTCAAAGAATGTATAGAAAGCACTAAATGACCTGATCTATAAAAACTATTTCCCTGTTTTTTTCTAGTATGTTGCGCAGCAAATCAAAGGAGCATCTGTTATAAAACACGCTGTTCCTGTAGAAAACTACTGCTGACTCTATGGACACTAGGCAAACAAGAATCTTTTCGAAGGATCGGAGACAGATTTGGCATTAACTGTGGTAGTGCGCATTATGCATTATGCATTTGACATGTGCAATGATTTGTCCTGTATGACCTCTGATGTTATTAAGTGGCCAAGCATTGATAATGCTGGGTTAAACATGTCAGCATTTGAAGAGAAGTGGGGGTTTCCTGGAATTGTTGGTGCAACTGACAGTTGCCATATAGCCATTAAGGCTCCAGAAACTGAAAAGGACAGTTATTTTAGTAGAAAGGGGTTTCCTTCTATTTTACTGCAAGGAATTTGTGACCATGAGATGAAATTCATTGATGCCAATGCAGGGTGGCCAGGGTCTGTGCACGATGCACGTGTCTTTAGAAACAGCCCAACCATGGAAACCAGCAGAATGGACATGTTCTGGGTGACTCCGCTTATCCTTTGGAGACCTACCTTCTGACTCCTTACAGGGACAATGTGCAATGGACAAGGAAGCAAAGGAGATACAACTATCTGCACAGTTGTGCGCGCTTAGTTATTGAAAGGTGCTTTGCACAATTTCGTCGCCATAAATATTTAGACACGTCAGACAGCCCTGTTCCATCACACACAGACAAATTGAATTGTAAATTATAGTGCAAGCTTTTTAAGTGTTGTATCAACAGCATTAAACATAGAATTATTTTATTTGTACCAGATAATTAGTCGTCTAAATGTATATTTTTCATTATTTTTTTTAACAAACATGCCTGTGTATAATGTCGCAGGATGCTTAATATTTTCTTTTGTATCCACGTGCAGTGAGGAACCCACTTGACAGATTTTTTTTTTAAAAACAATATACAAACACAAAGGCTTTCAGCATTTTTTGAAACAAGTTTACTGCTTTATTTTGAGCTGTTTGGAGAATAATCCAGTAATATTGTTATCTGTTTCGTGTACCTACATCTGCGTCTTTTGAATTAACATACAGTTCCTTTGGATGGCTTGCTCAAACATCCCCCTCTTACAAATTCCCATACAGTGATGTTCTTCCTATTTCTTTGCTTCTATAAGATATCCCTGACATAATGTACCTTTGAAATGCACTTTTATAATGTTTAAAAAAAAAAAAAAACACACACAAGATAATACTTATATGGCATAGCTCAAACTTCCCAGTCATTACAAAGTCAGAAAGCAGCTCAATTTATGGAAATTGAAAATGTTTCTATTGGAGTTTAGAATTAGTAATTGCCTAATGTCCCCTGTAAACATGATGAGTCACAGGGAGCAAAAATGCAGTTTCAGGACTTAAAGTGCACTTCTCAAACAAAGTTAACTATTTTAAAGTCACAAAATACAAAATGTTTTTTGCATGTGAAGCTGAGAAATGTTTTTTAAGTCCAGGTTTCCAAAAAAACATGTACTAAAATGATATATGTGTATTTTTAATTCAATTCTGCTGTCAAGAATTTGATCTTGGCTCAATAATTTATATTCAAAGAGGGCCTAATGTATTACAGTTAATAATTTGCATTAAGAACTAGGTAATATACTTAAATGAAATATATGACCTTTTATGTGGTTTGCAAGTGTAATACCCAAGTAAGCAAATATAATTACTAGAGCTGTCTAATAAACAAAGATTACTAGTTGAAACAGAGTAAGCATTGACTGTGTTGTGCTGGAAGAGGAATATGTGGACTGCTTTGTGTCAGACAAATCCAGAGAAAAGAAGCATGATAACTAACGTCCAAGTGCTGACCTAACTGTAGAGTCCAGAAAACAGGATTCAGCATAATTTCTTAATTCAAAATGATAATTTACATGGATCAATTTGTCCATTAAGTGAGCAGTTGATTTGCCAGCTGTGTATGTATTCATCATTGGTAGCAGTGGTATTCCCTTTTGGGTGCCAAAATGCAAACAATTTCAATTTGTCAACATCAGACAATAGAAGACCACTGACTGCAGCCTTAAATACTTTTATATATACTTGATTTTGTTTATTTAGTATTTAGTATTTACTTCAATTTAGACATCATTCTTGGTAGACTGTTATTTTACTTGACAAAGGAGTACATTTGGGTCTTCTAACGATAGTGACACAATAATTAAAGCAGAAGACTAAGTGAAGGCCTTGTGTGGGGAGCCCTCCTGGGACTTCATTGTTAACAATGTGTACACCAGCCCCCCTTCCCTTTTAGATAAGCAGCGAAGCCCAGACACATTTCATTAGTAATACAAGCTTTTCATGGTCATCTTTTAATATTTGTAAGGATAATTTGTTAACTGGAAATGGTCACTTTTTTCTTTCTCTTTAGAAATATAACTTTCAGTTTTTAATTTGATTCATTTAGATTAAATCATTAGTCAGGGATGAAACTGAGTTAATTTCCTGGAAAATAAATTAGGTTTTTAAGGCCAAGCTTTATTAAGTTCAGTCTTTGTAAGAACAGATGAGGAGAGATGGAAAATGTACCCACTAATATTATTTTTAAGACTGTTGTTACTCAAGCCTTTCCTTCATGTATTAACCCCATCTACTTTGTGTACCCCAGCCAATAGCAGAGTGGGTTAGCCACAGTGCAGGCTCCCCCACAGCAACAACTATATTACTGGATGTTGAGTGGTTAAATCATGTATTTGCACATGTAGTGCTTTGTATTGTATAGCAACTTAATTGGCATGTAAGCCTTCTAATGGCGTGGCAGCTTTTGAACATAAGCCATTCCAGGGCCTTACCATTTCTATTTTGAATTATTATCTTGGGGCCCATCGGCACATCTAATTATTTTGAAACCCTTTCCCCCTAGACACAGTGGATGCAGATAGTCACGTCATAATGGATTTTGTAGTATCTGCCAAATTTGAAAGTCAGTAAATACAGCTTACTAAAAGGTAAAGAAACTGGAACCTGGAAATTTAGTGACATTTTGTATTTCTGCTAGATGACTGTACACACAAGGAAGAACTGACTCGTTTTGGCATGTGTCAAAATTTGAATCCGGGTGCCTAAACACTCACAGAGGTAATGAGTACTTAATCAATTCTAATGAAATTCATACTGCGAAGTGCTGAGGTTGCCCTGATAGAATAGTTAGCTTTCCTGCAAGTCCTGACCGTTGGTGAGCTCAGTTGGCCTGTCTACAGTCATAGCAGTCATTTATTCAACCTCCCCTGTAAGAAGAACTTATTGGCATATAAAGTGAGGTGGCTTTGTAATCTGGATCAGACATTGCTTCTGCAGATTAGTTCCTGATCTGAATGACAGTCCTGGGATTCAGACTTCAACCTCTTAATGCCATGGGTTAAACACAGTATGTATTGAGTCACACCCATATTCCCACCTCCCTCCTACTTACTTCACAGACTTCGCCTGCGATTTGTGTTCTGTTATATCTGTCATTTAATCACCCAAAGTGATTTATAGCAAATGTGTCTCTATAGTTGGGTAAAGAATGGAAGCCACTAAGGAAAACTAAAACAAAAAAGAATATATGAATAATCAGTTAAGATAGAGATCTTTATTACCATTCATAGTAATTAATACAACTACTCATCTGGTTATCATGTCCGCAATGAAGCATTTCTGACCTTCATTCATAATATCAAAAAAGATTAAAAATACAAAACTATTTAAGTCAGAGGTTGCTTTTCATGGTAAAACAGCTCTCAAAATAATTCAAAGATCAGGCTGTACAAGTAGATGTTTTTGGCTTGTAAAAGGATTAGATGCTTTACATGCTACTGCCATCAGTGGGTATGTGTGGGTGACTGGTCATTGCCCACAGTCCTTAAAGCAGAGACAGTCTTGCTTGTCAAACAAGTCACATTTGTTTAGTCAGTGGTGGTCAGCAGATTTTCATGAAATGCAAATCTGGATCTAGTCAACAATTTGGGCAAGGGGAAATAATTTTCTTTGCATGATCAGAAATTCAAAGTGTCTCCAATATTTGGCTTGATCACATCCCATATAAGCAAACTGCCTAACCAGAATGTAAAGCAGTTATTACATGCTGCAATATCGCCATGTGCATCTAATAAAAGGACAAAACAAACAAGCACTTACTCTCTTAACAGCCTGTGAGCCTTGCTTTATTGGAAGCAAATGCAGCCTATGAGAACATCAAATACTCACCACCATGCCATACACTATAATCCACAGCAGACTGCAAGCATAGGGCTGGCCCTGTCAGCAACCCTTTTCACCACATTAGTTTTTTTTTAATTAGAAGTGGCATTTTATTTCTTATGAAAAGCCACATTTCTTCAACATAGAAGTTGGACCAAGGAAGGTATAAAACAGTGAGAAATGACAGGAAGGTATACTACAGTGCTGTCTGTCCTGAAGCACTGAACTTAATTATTATTATTATTTATTTCTTAGCAGACGCCCTTATCCAGGGCGACTTACTGTTGTAAACAAAAATACATTTCTAGAATCACAGTACAAGTAAAAATACAATTAAGAGCAAGATAAGGTTTATAGTTAAAAATTACTTTACAGAATCTAAAATATGATATTGCACTATATGTTTTAATGTGAAATGTGCTTTTTTTTCTTTGAATTTTGGAAAGCAAGAGACATTGCCCTGGTTATAGGCAGCCACAAAGACAACAGGCCCTATGCATGTTCTGTTCACAACTCTGTAAGCGCAAGTGAGTGCTGACCTGAACTCCCTGTTCCATTCAGTCAGGCCGTCTCAAGCAGGAAGTGATAAGTGTGCCCAATTGTGTGGTAATTTTGTGGAATTTAGGGACCTAACCTGAAACTCATTTAACTTGTTATCTGAGCCGAATTCAGGACTCTAAAGGAAAATGGCATTAAAGGTAGCGTATTTGCCTGAAGGACAACTTCCCCCTAAAATGTTGCTTACAGATAGCAGATTTTTAAAATATAATCTCTTTATAATCACCAGCCAATAAAGATTGCTCTAACTCACAGGAATGTGGAAATTGCCAAACTCAATTTTGCATTATGACCAATTCTGTGTTGATTTAGCAAATTAAATAATGCTTCAATGCAATTTGGAGCATTTGTCCATTCCTTTTTTTATTTTATTTAATGTTAGTAGCTTTGTAAAAACCCATTTGTACTGTAACTGCTGTGATTTTATTTTTTTCTCAAGGTATTATGAAAAGGTTATATGTGCCAGTCAATATAACACCAACTACAATACTTACTTGAATATTAAAACTAAGACACCTGTTAAAAAAAACCCACATACATAAGGAATAAATCATTTTTTTGCACCCTCCCACCAGCTTTCCAGAATATTCAGAGTCTTCAATAGAAATGCCTTCCTGCATTTTGTTTTACACCTAGTTTGTAATTTCAAGGTTTAGCTCCCAGCTCAATTAAAATCCTTTCTGAATAGGCGAGTTTTGCTTTGAAGGCAGTCGAAGGCTTTGAGGCTGAGTGCAGCGGGACCCGCTTTAGAAATAAAGTGCGAGTATGAGCTAATTTACAGAGAGTAGCTGGCAGCCTTATGAGGAGAGAGGAGCGAGAGAGGCAGAGTGAGAGAGATGTTGTGGAGATGAAAAGCTAGCATGGTGACAGAAGTCTTTATTAAGCTGGGCAGTAATGGAACATGTGTATGCATGGTAAAGTGACAAAAACCGAGAGCGTTTAAGGCAAACAATAGCAGTAAACATGCTTTATGTCAGTGGAGTTCAGCAGATGTCTAGCAAGGATCACATTTTTTTGTCTTTTTCATGTAGGTGGAGGGCATATTTCCAAGAGCTGCCTGACTTGCTGTATTCTGGTCAGGGGGTTAAAATCTCAGATAACAATTGTTTTCTTGAAATATGTGTGTTTGAAATAAGTGCAGTATTTGAGGGTAAAAAAAGAAATGTGTTTACAAAAGGCACAAGAGTAGTAAAATACATTGCTCAACCGTTTGGGAGTTCATTGATCTTTTGAAAGTGTCAAGGATTTATTTGGTAATCTAATAAAAATGAAACATTTGCCACACTTTTGTCCCTTTTTTCTTATACTGTGGAGACTTCCAACCAGTTGAGACTAACATTTCCTGTTGTGCCATGTAGATGCGAATCTGTGGGTTGTCAATGTCTCTTTACAAGTAGGAGCTATGGGCTAGATAACATGTCAATTCAAATTCGTGTAGACTGGTTTTTTTTGTTTTTGTTTTTATTAAGTTTTCATATGCCTGCATTTCTGTATGGATATAGAACATTTTAATAACTTCCTAATGTGAGGTGATTAGAATACTGATAATTTCAAACATCTTTTACTTAATTTTTGTAGCACGCTGGTCAGTATATCCTTAGCTTCCTCTTCTTAGAAGTCAGTGGCTGCTTTTTTTCTTTTTGTAATCCTCTTGAACACCATCTTCATGGTTCACTTTGTTTTATTTTGCATTCTGGTGGAAAATGTCAAATTCATAACTTGGGATATGTAGTGATGTTGGTATGAAGGATAACAAAAGTGACTAAGCTTACTGTATTTTAAATTGTATAGGTCTGCAGGCCATCTCCAAGCTAAACAAACAGTAAGATATGACATTTCCTTTGAATATTTGTAAGGGTGAAATTTGCTTAATTATTGTTACCTATACATTTCAGCAGATGCCTTGCTGGATTCCACGACACCTATGAAATTCAAAACAACCCTTGTAATTTTTTATGGTCATATGTGGGTTCTAGTAAACTGGGGATAATTTCAAATGTAGCAGCCCTGCATTGAAGGCACCAAACAATTGGTCTATCTGCAGGCTTAATTAAAACAGTAAAAGTGGTGTCTTGTAATCTGCCCAGGATTTATAAGGGGTTAAGATTAATTTGTTTAATTTAGTATTTTTTTCCCTTTCTGTAACCTTGGATAACAGTCTCTCACTGCCTCAGGCATTAGCGCTGACAATGAGAGGACATCTATAAAGACTGGGGATGAACATGCTACTGCTCACATGTGAAAGTAATCAAAAGATAAATTTCAGGCAATAACTGGCATGTTATTTATTATCTTAAAGAAAAGCAATCTGCTGTCTTCCAGAGTCACGAAACTGAGCTCGCTCAAGTGAGGCAATTGCGGAAGGCTCACCTTTTGCTCCAAGTAGACTGTGTGATCCCCATTACAAAGCTGTCTAGCAGTTCTATATTAAGGATCGCTTTGCTTAAGGGCCCTGTGTTAAGTATTCAGAGTGCAAACAATATGGCATAACCCTGTAATACAGTCAGTTCACATCCACTATCCAGTTTCTTGTAACTAGGAGCATTTTATACAGTATATTTTTATTGAAGCCACTGTGTGTTTTTTATTCTGATTCACTGTGTATTTTTTATTAAGATTCTGTTTCTGACAGTGTGCACAACCTTCCTTTATTCAAATACTACCAAAATACCACTTTTTGGACTGTTTTGATAAAAACAAGCCCCCAGACAAACATATTGTATTACACTGCTTAAAGCATTACAGCCGTTTGAATTTCTATTTGTGGACTGTAGACGTAAGAGTTGTTGGGTCCCAGTTATGGAGTTTTATCTACCATGAAAAATCTAGATTTTCTGTTCTTGGAACTGCAAACACCGAAGAGGTAATTGCACATGACTAGCTTCATTTGGGTCCCTCTAGCTCTGAACTAGCCAGCACATTGTCTGGCATTCCAGCACATGGAATAGCTACTCCAGGAGTCTCAGCTGCAGTACACTCTGACATAGCCTCTTTATGTCAACAGGCTGTTACCCTTTGGAGCACCTGTTAACCACAACGTTAATTCTATTTGATTTGGTCTACTGTAAAAGGAATAGCTTTATGAAAGCGGAGTATATTCTCTGCAACATGAGACAGAAACACTTTCAAAGTCCTATTTTCATCTCTTTTGATGTAAGCCAAGTTTGTTGTTCTCATCTTAGGACTTTGTGGTTTGTGTAATGAATTCCAGTGGCAGTATTTAGTCAGTTAGGTGGGATAAGCTTTTAATAATACTGGGTAGTTTTCTGGGGGGAAATTTGCTAAATATTTTGTTAGGAAGTAAAATCACACCTCGAGATCGCTGCTTAATGAGTTGTGAATATTCGTGTAAGAGGCCATAGATACAAAAGCAATGGCATCTCCCTGAACCTCATAGAGCAGAATAGCTTATTCAGGATTCAGGAATTTCTTTAGCAAAGATTTTGAATATGTTTTTTAATCAGTGTTGATATCCAGCTTTAGCATGTTTCCGCTCATCCTGAAAGGATTGGGCATGATATATAAGCTTCTGCAGAGATGCATCTATATCAGAGCTTAAGTACGGTGGTGGAATACACACAGCTTACTAGTCTAAATTGAGCTGTAGTATTAGTAACACAATCTCTCAAGTAAAAGGTTAATAAATCTTACCAGTATTAGCCCTTGAACAGATGCACACATTGTAGGGAGGGATAAGGTGTCGCCTCGGGTACACTTGATGGTATTACAAAGGGGGCAAAAGCATGATCATAGCTGTGAATTAGCACTGTAAATCTTTCCCTTGTAGTTAACAGTAAGTCTCCATGTATATTCAGTTATTAGCTGAGCTTGTTAAGATGAACAGTTGTCAATATATGACAGTCTGTTGTTGCATTTGTTCTCTGACCCAGTCTATTCTAGCGTGTGTAAAGTACATGTGTTTGTGTTTTTTTATATATATATATATAGTTTATATTGAATAGTGTATTGTAAGGTGTATAACAGGTGCAATATATGTCTTTCATCAATTCCTATACAGCTGTTTTGTTTTGTGCTTTGTAAAATGTGGCTATAGCCAGCTTTAACTGGTTTCCAAGGGAACTACTTGTCCCAAGAGAGGTTTGTATAATTAAATAAGGGTTCCTTTGTATGTCAATTAATTAAAAGGATAGATAGGTCTTTAAGGCGCTGTTTCAATTTGAACGGGTAGAAAACCACAATTGAATGTGCTTTTACAACCATAGCAACACAATAAATAACCCAGCCACGTCTAGTGCTCCTGACTGTTAAGCTTGAATGTATTGGCATCTATCTAATTGATGTTTTCGAAAGAAAAAAAAAGTATTGTACCTATTGATGCCTGGAGTTCCCTCGGTGTGTCATTTAAAGGAAAACGTGGCCTCCATCTGCCACAACAGAGAAAGTCAGCCTGATGTTTTGAGAATAGCTACTTAAAGCTTTGAGCTTTCATACAGGAAATGAAGCTTCATCTCATGTAAATGAGATGTACTGCAAATGAGGCTGGGTGATTTTCTATTAAACTGATACTTAACAGATTGTTTACTGTACTTGTATTACATTATTTTGTCCTGTATGGAAGACAACTACCAATAATTAATAATGATAAAAGTACCAGCCTGACATATTTAATACAAAGTTTGTAGTGTGCTATCAAGTAGTAAGGAATGTGTAGGAGTAATCTAGTTCTTTCCTGTATTTGGCATTTATGGGGACTATAAAAATGGTAAAGTCCAATGGTTGTCATTAACACTTCTTCAATTTTTTTCTAGGTGTGCGCCTAGACAGAGTACGTGGTGGGCGCCAGAAGTACAAGCGTCGGATAGATGCTGAAAACAGCCCGTATTTGAACCCACAGCTTGTGCAGCCAGCCAAAAAGCCATGTAAGAACACCTATTGATTCTTTTTACCCCACCCCCTGTACAGTCACACATGCTCTCATATACATTTAAATATTATTATTATTATTTATTATTATTATTTATTTCTTAGCAGACACCCTTATTAAACATTTCAAGCGTTACAATACAAGTAATACAATAAGAGCAAGAAATACAATAACTTTTGTTCAAGTAAAGTACAAGTTTGACAAACCACAATTCAATAATACAGCAGGTAATAGTGATAGTTACATCAGGATATGATTAAATAGTGATAGTTACATCAGGATGTGATTAAATACAAAGTACTACAGGTTAAAAACTTGGCAGATTACAGTATTCTGAAGTACAGGATTAAATGCAGTAAAATAGGGGCTGATAAGAGCAAAATAAAGCACATTTACATGAAGGGTGATAGTGTCCCAGGATACAAACAGAGGAGTTCTACAGGTGCTCTTTGAAGAGGTGAGTCTTAAGGAGGCGCCGGAATGTGGTCAGGGACTGGGCAGTCCTGACATCTGTAGGAAAATACACTTCCATAAAAAGGGGCTATTAACACGCAAAGCTCCTCCACATTCATTTAAAATAATAAAACACTCTTTTATTTCATGCATTTCATTTAGAAGAGCTTTATAGGTAAACATAGTTGACAATTTACAAACAGATGGCATTCATGTTAGGGCAGTGATTAGTGTTTTAAATTCTGGTTAAGGAGCTGATTAATGCTATGGGTAAAAAAAGTTTTCTCTTATCAAAATGTAGCTTAACACAAAATTCTTGCCATGTGTTTCAATGCAGTAGTTTCACCTCCAGAGCCAGAGTTCAAATCCATCTTAAGCCCCTTTCACACTGGCATGTTCTACCCGGGTCAGAACCTACCAGGGTCAGGACCCAGTGTCATGCGGGTCAGCTACGCGATTTCACACTGCTTTTGATAAAGCAGGGTTGACCTGGGTGACAGACGCAAGTACACAATGCACGTATTAATGCCCTGGAAGCAGCTTGTTACAGACGCTTCCATCCAAGCTTCTCTGGATTGAACCGTCGGCACAAATGTTGATTAGAGCAAATGTTTCTTCATCCTTGCTGCAATCTGGCTCATGGTATGTCTCAAGCAACAAAAATATGGCTAAACAGAATAAACAAAAACGTTCCTTGCGGAAGTGAAACCTTCACGCAGACATGGCTGTTTGTTATTTAGTCAGTTTAAGAACAGCCGTCATCCATTTAATCAACCCGGGTATGACCCAGGTACATGGTTTCACACTACGTGGTACTGTGACCTGGGTAGCCAGAACACAGGTCCTGACCCGGGTAGGAGTGCCAGTGTGAAAGGGGCTTTAGTTTCACATATAAAATGAATTTGCCTGTCACTGCTGGAGTCTCAAAACCCCACCATTATTTAGTTCAAATTGGAACACTTAACTGTGCATGGGTAAAGCCTAGCACTGAATGGCAGGAGTGGTCCTTTACCTCAGCCTTCAGATTAATTAAAAGGGCTTTGTGGGAAAGCGTGCATAATAGTAATTTATTTTTAGTGCTGTATTCCTCATTTGCTAAATTCAATCTGTAAAATATTAAGTGTAATCACATTTTGTACCTTTCTTAAATGTTGAGCATAATTTTAAAAGCTCAACATTTTTTTTTTTTTTTTTAAAGCATGATTACCTCCCCACCGCCCACCTAAAAAAATAATAATAATCTGGATTAAACCAATCTGTCAGAGACATTAAACCCACAGTACTGAGCTCCCAAGCTTTCCTGTTCTGTAAATATAGGCAAATGTAGTACTTATCAGATCTATACTACAAACACCTTTTAGTATATGGTAAGAGAAACTGTTGTTTGATTTATATAAATACATACAGTGCCTTGCATAAGTATTCACCCCCCTTGGACTTTTCCACATTTTGTAGTGTTACAACCTGGAATTAAAATGGATTTAATTGGGATTTTTACCATTTGATTTACACAACATACTTAACACTTTGAAGGTGCAAAATATTTTTTATTGTGACACAAAAGTTAATTAAACAAAAAAAGACATTTGTTGGTTATTATTATTATTTGTTTATTTAGCAGACGCCTTATCCAAGGCGACTTACAGAGACTAGGGTGTGTGAACTATGCATCAGCTGCAGAGTCACTTACAATTACGTCTCACCCGAAAGACAGAGCACAAGGAGGTTAAGTGACTTGCTCAGGGTCACACAATGAGTCAGTGGCTGAGATGGGATTTGAACCGGGGACCTCCTGGTTACAAGCCCTTTTCTTTAACCACTGGACCACACAGCCTCCTGGTTGCATAATTATTCACCCCCCTGAGTCAATACTTGGCAGAAGCACCTTTGGCAGCAATTACAGCTGTGAGTCTTTTTGGGTAAGTCTCTACCAGCTTTGCACATCTGGATCCTGCAATTTTTGCCCATTCTTCAAGCTCTGTCAAGTTGGATGGGGACTGTTGGTGAACAGCAATTTTCAAGTCTTGCCACAGATTCTCAATCGGATTGAGGTCTGGGCTTTGACTAGGCCATTCTAAGACATTCAGGTTCTTGTTTTTAAACCACTCCAGTGTAGCTTTGGCTGTGTGTTTAGGGTCATTGTCCTGCTGGAAGGTGAACCTCCGCCCCAGACCCAGGTCTGTTGCAGACTGAAACAGGTTTTCCTCTAGAATTTCCCTGTACTTTGCTCCATTCATTTTCCCTTCTATCCTGACAAGTGCCCCAGTCCCTGCCGATGAAAAACATCCCCATAACATGATGCTGCCACCACCATGCTTCACCGTGGGGATGGTGTTCTCAGGGTGATGAGCAGTGTTGGCTTTGCGCCACACATAGCGTTTTGCGCTAAGGCCAAAAAGTTCAATTTTGGTCTCATCAGAACAGAGAACCTTTTTCCACATGTTTGCTGTGTCTCCCATATGCCTTTTGGCAAAATCCAAATGGGATTTGATATGGTTTTTTTTCAGCAATGGCTTTCTTCTCGCCACTCTTCCATAAAGCCCAGCTTTGTGGAACGTCTGGGTTATAGTTGTCCCATGGACGGTTTCTCCCATCTCAGCAGTGGATCTCTCCAGCTCCTTCAGAGTTACCATTGGCCTCTTGGTTGCTTCTCTGACTAATGCCCTCCTTACCTGGTCACTGAGCTTTGGTGGACGGCCTTCTCTAGACAGAGTCGCGGTTGTGCCATATTCTTTCCATTTTTTAATAATGGATTTAACGGTGCTCCGGGGGATGTTCAAAGTTTGGGATATTTTTTTATAACCCAACCCTGATTGGTGCTTCTCCAGAACTTTATCCCGGACTTGTTTTGATAGCTCCTTGGTCTTCATGATGCTGTTTGTTTAGATATGCTCTCTAACAAAGAGGTGTATTTAATTGCACACAGGTGGACTCCATTCAACTAATTATGTGACTTCTGAAGGCAATTGGTTGCACCAGAGCTTATTTAGGGGTGTCACAGCAAAGGGGGTGAATACTTATGCAATCAAGACTTTTCAGTTTTTTATATGTAAATAATTTTGAAAAATATGTAGATTTTTTTTTCCCCACTTCGACATTATGGACTATTTTGTGTAGATCAGTGACAAAAAATCCTAATTAAATCCATTTTAATTCCAGGTTGTAACACTACAAAATGTGGAAAAATCCAAGGGGGGTGAATACTTATGCAAGGCACTGTACATACAGATATGTTCTGCTTTTAACAATTACGAAAAACAGTGGTCAATTGGAATGAAAATTTGGAAACATTAAATAAGATTTACCTAGAGATAGTGCTCACAGCTATTTAACCCCCTGTCCAAATTGCTAGAAACTACCTCTATACCTCTTCTTGTGCTTGAACTTAGAAAATATGACCTCTGGCAATAATATATATTTTTAATTTACTGTCTGTCGTAATTGTTTTTTTTATCATAGTATGGTCTAGGTATAATATTGCTGACGACAATTTTATTTCACTCAACATAAGATGTTTCTATGTCTGAAGAGGGTCATTAAGTATTTTTAATATAACATTTGCAATATAGCCCTAAAATGTAAAACCATTTCCCCATCTGCAACAGCTGTCAAAGTTGGTCTACAAGCATTAGCACCCCTTGACTTTTGTAACAGTCTCATTACTTAAATGAAACTGCCTTATGTGCACTAGATATGTTCACAATGTTACTGAATCAATGTCATGTTATATTGCTGTGCACGTCTATGTGTATAAAAGTCACCCTCAACCCTATTGCTGCTTTATCTGTATCAGCTGTGGTTAAGAAGGACTTTTATTCCCACAGACATATGACAATACCCCGCAATATGACATTCAAAAGATAAAAATGAAGGTATTCTCCGATCGAGTGGTGAGCTTACCCCCTAGCTGATTAATGTCCCAGGACATGTGGATAAAAAAAATTCTAACAATACGTAGTACACACAGGAGGCAGCATTAGTAAGTAGTGAGAATGATATAAAAGTCAGTGGGTGTTTGCTAACACTTTAATGGGTTGCTACCTGCTATCACAGAGAGGAAGAGGAGCAACACCTATCAACCGGTGTCCTGCACTGAAAGTGCGAAGGACACTGGGTAGTGGTAGCAGATGGGCCAGCAAGATACCAAGGGAAACAGCATTAATTCTAACTATAATAGGACATTTTGAAAGATGAGTCAGACCATTGGTATATTCACAGAGAGAGGTTGCTGTAGAGGGGGTATAAATAACAATTTGGAGGATCTTTTTTTTTTTCTTTTCTCAAGACGTTCATAGTTTCACTATGTACTAATGAAGTTGTACAATAGTTTTATTTAGTATAATTGTTCGGATTCTAATCAGGGCACATAGAAGCATTATTGGTTTCTATACAGCATGTTCCAATGCTATTGAATTATATTAGGTGTTTTTAGTTTTGAGTCAGAAGGGCCTATTCAGAAAACATGTTTAAGTCTATTTTAATTAAAATGTTTTTAAAAAAATGAATATGTCTAGATGTATCTGTTGTCATGTACTGTTATTAAGTGTCATCTTTTGAAGGAAAATAATTTGAACCAACATATTCTTTTTGTTCATGTTCAAATACAGTCCCATTTGGCTGCCTTGCAGATAACAAGATCGTGTCTCATTTAATGGTGGCTGAACCAGAGAAGATCTATGCCATGCCTGACCCCACGGTTCCTGACAGCGATATCAAAGCCCTCACCACACTCTGTGACCTGGCCGACAGAGAGCTTGTAGTTATCATTGGATGGGCAAAGCATATTCCAGGTAAATATTTTTTTTACCATACTTCAGTTATTTGCATCATCCTATATATTTCATAAATATTTTCATACATATTTTACTTTGAGTAAACTCCTTCTGCATATGAATCAATTCTATGCATCTGGGGACTTCCAAGACTTGCTATAAACACTGCTGCTGTTTAAATCTAAAGTAGTGTCTTGCCTGGTGTTTAATACTTTTGCAAATAAAATACACTGACATGTACAGTTAGAGATGATGGTTTTCATAACTTGGTTGGGGTGATTTTAATGATCTAAACAGTGGTGGATCTATTAAGATCTGCTAGATCTATTAAAATGGACCCTTGTATGTCCTATTTGAATTGTATGAGTAGTAGAAGTAGTTAGAACCGTTACTTTTTAGATCAATCTAATTGAATACTGTTGAACCCTTAAAACCAAAGCCTCTTTTTAAAATGTAAAATTCTGATTTGTCAGAAAGTTACTGACATTGAAAAGCAAAGAGTAAAAGGTCTGCACAGCAACACACATTTAGCCAAAGATTATTTTAAACATCTAAGATGTGATGTGGCTATCCCAGTTGTGATATAAAGTACAGATCTCTTAACTGAGGCCTGTCCTATTCCTGCAGTTTATTATTATATGAGAAGTAAGCTCAATTTAAATCTTGGAGTTCAACATTTGCACAGTAATTGCAGTTTTCCTTTTCCCATGGTTATAAGCAGCATAGCTTACCATGGTTTGCCACATTTATTAATATGCTTTACCATACTTCTCTGGGCTTTATAGGGCTTACCAATTAACCACTCTTTCACTGTTACATTTTGTTATGCTTTTACTATAGTACACTTTTGTAAGGGATAACATAGAACTTATTTTGAAAACACAACAATATATAATAGCCTCTTATATGTATGTTCATTGGAATTTTTAATCCACTGAGGCTAAATTCCAGTGGGATTCTGGGAGATAGCCAGCATAAAAAGTTGCATGCAGGGTTTTAATGGGCTTATTTTCCTGGCAGTACCAATCACCTCAGCACCATGAGCTGTGGGATTGAGTGGCTATCTTTGATCCCCAATGCCAGATGCCCAACGGCTTTCATTTTAGACTTAAGCTGAGTCATCTATGGGCAGAGGTGAAAGCTAAAACCTCTGAGCCTAAAGACCTCCAGGATAATCACTACACTGCATTTGTTTTTTTTCTGTTATCGCAGATTTATAGTTTAGCAATAGCGCTGAAGGTCTTACGAAAATGAACCTTTTTTTTATTGCATACAGTACAGAAAGTTGCATGTGGCTGTTTGCTTATGCTTCTTCCAATAGCATAGTTATCCTATTTAGCAACAAGTGGGAACATAAACAATTTTAACAGTATACAAAATAGCAAATAATTAGTCAGAACAAGAATGTATAAGTTTGTTTTTTGCTAGTTTTATACTATTTCAGGGTTTCCAGGGCATCCTGGAAAACCAGGAACATTTCTAACTTAATTTCCAGGCCTGGAAAAGTCATGGAAAATGGAGAAAAAAACAAATGTCCTGGAAAAGTCATGGAAAACGATGATGCAATGTATTAGCAGAATGAATAAGGCTGGTCGAAGCCGTCTGTCTAGTGATACGTCACAGTTATCACGATTGTGTTGCTGGATAATTGGCGGGCAGCCAATTGCTAGTACAATATTGCTATGAGTGAAATTTCGGTTTCTCGATGTGGGGAGCAGAAAGATAATTCAGTAGGTAAATATGGCAGATAATATATTAATCTTTTACCACACAAGGTGGTGATTTTTTTAATTAGTCATAATTTGGACTAATTTAAAGTCTAATAACATAATTGCATTTAATTAAAAGAGCAGATTAACAGTTACATATATATATATATATATATATATATATATATATATATATAAATTGTATTTCTGTTACATAAAGGCATTTGCCCTTTGGTAGTGTACAGTCGGCTCTTTTAATTCAAATGCCTTGCATTCAATTCTTAGTCTTTGGTTGCAGTTACTGTAATTGATCAAGTAATTAGGGATTACAACTATAATGTCCCTGGACTAGATTATATTATAAACAAGTGTTAAACCCTGTTAGTCCCTAAGTATGAATGTACTTTACCTTCTGCATTAAAGCATTTTACAAGAAAATCAAAACAGACGTGCATTCTCTATTAAATGTTGTGTTCTTTCATTTAAGTAATGCATATCCTTATTAAAGCATAGCTAAATTTATAATAAATGTTATTATTACAAAACTCTACTTAGTACTGTACTCTGTAACTTTTTTTGGCAATTGTGTACAACTTTAGGCCACTGAATTAAAGGAGTGGGAGAGACAACTAAAAAGAGATGATCTACTAGATTATAAAAATAGAGATAAAAAGGTCAAAAGAGTCCCATTAATAATGACTTACTCTAAACTTTTGCCCAATATTTCTAAAATAGTTTGGAAACACTTGCGGATTCTACATAATTCAGAAAAATTAAAAAAAGTATTTCTTAAGACCCCAGTTGTAGCATTCAAAAGAGAAGCTAATTTAGGTGATATTTTAGTTCACAGTAAACATAAAAGAATAATTGACAAAATAGGTTCTACGAACATGTGCACTAGTAGATGTAAAGTGTGTAAATACATAGACAAAAGTAAAAATATAGTTAAACATAAGAACACCACATATCCACTAAAAACTAATACCTACTGTAAAAATAGCAATGTTGTTTATGGAATAGCCTGTGAAAAATGTGATGAAATCAAATATGTTGGAGAGACTGGAACTACTTTATATAAAAGAATTCAGAACCACCTTTCATTAATTAGAAATAAAAAAATGAATGAACCAATAGTACAGCACTTCACCAGTCAGGTACATGACATAAATGATGTAAAGTTTGTAGTATTAGAACAGCTCAAATTAGACAATGCGACATACAGAAGAATAAAAGAAAGCAAATGGATAAATAGACTGAACACGATTATGCCAGCGGGACTCAACAGAAAAGGATGAACTAATTAACTTCAATAAATATATAACATTTAAATAAATAAACAAAATTCATTCAAAAGTTGTGCATGCTGATGCGCTGGGGAGGCCAAATCTAGACTGATCCTCAGAGCCAGCATTGCATGATATAATAAAAAATATTAGTTTATATAAAGTAGTATTAATTAGAATTAATACAGATTCAAAGATAGAAGTAAAAATGATGTCACAATATATAGAACACCATTACATCATGTAAGAATAAATCATGGATTTGAATGTAAACAATAACAAGTAGTTGTCATGCCGTCAAAAACCTATAAATATCTCCAATGTTTTGATTCAAACACAGGCTCCCTTGAGAAAGATAAGTACAACATATCGAAACGTTGGGCAGCTGGCTCTTTGAGCTAAAATATATATATATATATATATGCTTTCTGCTTCATTTTATTTTCCATCTTTACTTCCCGGTAAAATTGACACCTAATTATCATACATGTTACTTTTGAAATTAGTTTAATTTCTTTATTTCCTGCTACGCAAGTTAGTTAAACATGTTAATGCAGCATTGCAAAACCCATTAGGTTACACAACATATGCAATTAACACTTTTTTTGGATTGTAATTTGGTTAATTAACTTAAAAAAAAAAAATGAAAAGGCATGAGGCTGGGGTAGATATGAGGGGTGATGCAAGGCTATAGTGTCATGGAAAACAGATGAAATGTCATGGAAAATTATTCTTAACCAAGGGTGGGAACCCTGTTTAAATGTCTTATTTCTTTCAGTTGATTTGCCTTTGTCTTTGCCGTTTGAGACTGAAAAGTTATAACAATAAAAAAGAGATCTCTATAAAAGTATAATACAGCTGTATAATCCTTTCCCCAATGCACAGCATAATAATTCACAAATGGACTCGATATTGATGTGAAGTGTATAACCATCCTTTCTTTAAAAAAAAAAAAAAAGCATTCAGTTTCAGTTTGCTGAACTTATTTGTCTCCCTTTAAACTAGTTTGTCTCTATGCTTTATATGGTACAGTAATTTCTTAATCAAATTGATGAGAGCCCCTTTCCCAGAGAGAACTGAAACCAATTTATCGGTCATGATACAACAGCTATGTTGCTAACAGTCGTAACGAACTGTCAGGCAATCGCAGTGGAGCTAATTTGAAGTCATTAGGTGTGCAGCGTTCGGGCAACAATTTGTTACAGTGGTTAGGAGCACTGCTGACATTTCTGAGCGCATTCGCTTAAGATCAGTTCTAGCCGAGACCAGGCAAATTGTAAACTAATTTAAACATCACTCAGTATTACATGGGCTGGTGTGTCTGAAATCAATGGATAATGAACCAGTCTGTGTTTTGTTGAATGGAGTAAAGATACACTTTGTTTTAGAGAAGGTATTGCTACCTTATGTATTAAGATAATACTGCATAATACAGTGTTGTACATTATTATTATTATTATTATTATTATTATTATTATTATTATTATTATTATTATTATTATTATTATTATTATTATTATTTAACTTTTTATATTATTAAGACTAAATAAGAGCTTGAGAACATTTTTTAAAAAAAAAGATGGTGTCTGGAATAAACAGTGTGTGGAGTGTTAACAGGACAAAGCTAGTTAACAGAGAGAGAAAGCAAATGTTTAATAGGAAAGAAAAAAATCCCAAATTACTTTATCTGTAAATAGAAATAGACTCCTTGTGTTAAATAAACTGTGTTATGAAAATTCCAACACCCCTTACCCTTGAGAAAAAAGACACAAAGGCAGCAGACAGCACTTAACTTTTGTTAAGGAAAAAAGCAGGTGTAAGAAGGGAAGGTGGTGCCCTAATAGCCCCTTTCTTTTAGGATGACAGGGTCCCTACTATTAGCATCCTTTTATACTCTTGGAAATTGCTCATGCTTCTCCTATTCTGGCTCCTATCTACTGGACTTATTTCTCTTTCAATTTTTGTCTGCGCTCGGATAAGCGTGTGCTAACACAATATGATTGAGTTGTAAAATGGAACCCTGTCGCCTCTAATCTCTTTTATGTAGATACTGTGGTACTTCCACACTCCACTTTATTCTCTCTCTCTCTCTCTTTCTCTCTCTCTCTCTCCTTTATTGTCAGACAGGCTGTGGAGTAACAGAGGCTCGGTAGAATATTAGAGCTAGGTTTCACGGGGGCGTGATAAAGAGATTATCAGCTCAGTGGTCAGATGTATTGTTGTTCTGTGTGTCGGATTAGAATATTCGCATGGAACCTCGTTAACAAAATGCTGGAGGTGCTTACTCAGGGGCTCTGCTCGTGAGCTGATTCATCTCCCAGTTGATTGAGTTGTCACTCTTATTGGCTGACCTGTATTATGTATAAGCTTAGTCGACTGGGCTTTGAGGGCACAATTGGAAATTTAAAGGAAATTGTCCAACTTCTGCTGCTTAAGGCTACATGAGCGTCACAAGCTTAAGTCTTGGTTCAGAGTGGGTAGGAAGCTGCCTCTTTTATCAGGGTTTCATGCAGGGGCACTACATTTTTGTAGTTATCAGTAGTGGGTAACACATAGCACTACCATTGCATAGCATGAGACAGTATGGCTTTACTTCAAGTTTAAATCAGGAGGAATGAAGAACTAAATCAGTTTTACCTCAGAATATACAATATGATTTGATGTTTCAAGGTAGGTATGAGCCTGAAATGGCTTGAAGTGTTATCCAATGGGAGTCATATCTGTTATCCTGTAGTACATCATCCTTTCTTCATCAAAATGAAGAGAATGTAATGCAGGAAATGGTTGCATTTCCGCTGGCTTCATTTGAAGAACCAGTGAAGAATAACATTGGACTTGGGGGTCTTTCACTTGGCTAAGGTTGAGTCAGGCAGATTTTCTTTTTAGTAATAATAAAAAATTATATCTTAGCTGAGAGAAAGTCCATTGTTTTCTCAACTAGGCCATTTACAGGTGACATGCTCTATAGGATTAGAATGGAATTCAGGCAGCAGCTACTGTTTAGGAGCCAAAGGCGCAAGCCTGATGGTTAAAATGGGCCACTAAACAGCTGGAGTAAAGTCCCCTTTTGTCACCTTTTTTCCAGGCCTGCTCTTATCTGCTTCATCCAATCTCCAAATGAGTGCATGTCTATCACTGCTCTGGCTCTGACTCTGGAAATATTGATTAATAGTTGCCCTAAGCTCCTTTTAGCAAATCAAATTTTCACTTTTAGCGAGGATTTCACTCCTGATTTATTCAGCATAGTGAAACACACTAAATTACCTTTGCCACTCAAGGAAAATGGCTGAAAAACAAAGCTTTCAAGTGGAGAAGAACACAATGTAAATTGTGTGGCAGCACATTCTTTTTTATAACATGCTTTGTTGCTTTGTTGTTTCCTTGACAGAAAAAAATGTGGAATTCAAAAGTCTTATTTTGTATTATTATAGCATACTAGTGCTGGTAACCTTTCATGTGTGAATAAATCCAGGTTCAGGAAGTCAGTAGCTACAGCTGGGATTGGGAGATTGGGAGACCTCTCCCTGTACTTGAGTGAGTCGAGAGTGGGTCGAGCATTGGTGTTCTCTGTTTCCCTCCTCATATTGAGCCAGGTAAAGGCTACATTAATCTGAGGGTGCTCTTTCACCCCCACCTTCTCTCCCCCAGCTCAGGTAGGTTTCACACCTGCTTAACCTACATTTATAAAGAGGGATTAATTACCTGGAGGGCTGTTTACCAGAGCCAATTAGCACAATTCTGGTGAGGGCATACACTGACCTGGGCACTGGAAATGAAAGCACAAACAAAAAGAGAAAGAGAGACAGCCACTGGGTGATAATGGTAAGATTTCCTGGGATCTGACAAGTGTGACATTTCAAGTTCTAACAATCTAACAAGAAATACTGTACTACTATTATGGCTTCCGGTAGACTTTTGTGATATCATTTTGTAGTTTCTTTGATTACATTGTAACAATCGGCCTTTTATAACACAAGCCAAAACTAACCAATTTAAAAAGCAGATAGCTAAAGACCAATTGACAGCGAATAAAATATCTTACGAGACCAAAAGTTCACGGGAGAGAGTGTTTTATCTTTAGAAACTTTTAATAATGCCCAAAAAAGGAACTGCAGAACAGTACAATGCATACATACCCAGCATAAGATATCAATGTAAAGATAAAGCAATTATATCTTTTAACATTGCCCTATAAGAAACTGTAGCTCAATGCAATGTGCATGCATATATATATATATATATATATTGGTACTGAATGAAACAGTATGAGATATCAAGGCAAAGATAGATCAACATATAAACAAACACAAACTTCAAAGAAAAACAAAAGAGAGAACTAGTCCATATAAATGCATGTAGCTACACAGTTCCTTATTCAAAAAAACAAAGTCAGTTATTCTTTGTATGGAAAAACAGACTTGCAAAAAATGTCTTTCAAGAACAAATAATGTATCAAAACAAACGCTCATAGTACTATCGCAAGAAACCCCAATTGTAATCCAGCAATGTCAAGCGTAAAAGAAAAGATTGCAACAGCAGTCTCACCACTCCTATGTGTTTGATGATAGGCTGCGTGTTGTTTCTTTGTTGTGAATCGATCTCTGCCTCCCCAGCTTCATACAGTCCAGGCAAAAAAGAAAAATTACATTATTTCTAAATATGCTTGTTAATTTAAAAGCAAAAAAGAAACCGCAACAGACTTTTCTTTGCCTAACCCTTTGCTTAACCTTGACTTCCTGCAAACAACACATACCATCTCCCATTCCAGGCCACCCCCATTGTAGTTCTCTTTTATCACCTGAACCAGGTTGTTTCAATGAAGGTAAATTACTGTAAATGTAATAATAGAAGAGCTGTTCAAGAGAAAGAAAAAACAGCATAATAAAATGAACCCTGAAAATCCCACCTCAAGCCTGACCACCTAAGCCAAATGGGAGATAAGCTAAAGTAATAAAAAAAAAGGCAGCAACGAACAATTTATTTTAACTTGATGTTAAATAAAAAATCTAAATTACTTTTTTTTTCTTTTTTTTTAAATTATGTCTCAATCCTAAAATTCTAGGTGATGCCAAACGTTTGCCATAGCTGTACAATGCCTAACATCCCACAGAGTGCATGTGGCTGTGGTCATTTCTTACTTCCATAACTGTATCCCTATCTTCTGTAGAAAAAACTTGAAATCTGCAAGTCATTGTTGTTGGTGTTGGTATTGATGGTGTTTTGTTGTGTTCATATACTAGTGGTAGGGTTTGTTTTAAGCACAAAATATACACATGTCTCATGCCAGA
This sequence comes from Acipenser ruthenus, assembly GCF_902713425.1. NCBI lineage: Eukaryota > Metazoa > Chordata > Actinopteri > Acipenseriformes > Acipenseridae > Acipenser > Acipenser ruthenus. Next base: position 49,149,102 of record NC_081193.1, on the reverse strand, counting down.
CATTATTTACAATATTTCTAATAGCATGCAAATTATTATTATTATTATTATTTATTTCTTAGCAGACGCCCTTATCCAGGGCGACTTACAATCGCAAGCAAATACAAATACATTCAAGTGTTACAATATAAGTCATACAATAAGAACAAGAAATACAATAATTCTCAAGTGTGACAAACCACAATTCAATAATACAGCAGATAATAGTGAAAGTTACATCAGGATATGATTAAATAGTGATAGTTACATCAGGATATGATTAAGTACAAAATACTACAGATTAAACACTTGGCAGATTACAATATTCTGTATAACTAAGCAAATACCTGTATAACTGACACAAAGCTGTGACTTTTAGACTACTGTATTCTCCTGTACATAAATACCTGCTATACAAGTCCTGACATGAACTTTTGAGGTATTCACCCACATTGACAGATTTTGACAACCTTTGAATCCAGCTTCAGTTACGCTTTCTGACAGGAGGAACCAGAGGTGCCGGCTCTCAGATAGCCATAGAGACCTTACTTCCATGGTGGAGCCTGTTTTGTTAGGGAAGGAATAGGTTAAAACCCACTTTGCCTCCTGCTCCCATAATGCACAGAGACTGTTTCCATGCAGCTGGCAGAAAGTTGAGCATGGCATGTACCTTACGCTTTGTGTCATCTGCATCAGTTTCAAGCAACATCTTGCAGCTGGTTTCACATGCATGAAACATTCCCATATTTCCTATGGCAGGGGATACTTGGTTTTATCTTTGTACAGAAGTACTCAAAATAATCTAATCATGAAACAAACATCTTACAATTTTTAAAGTTATGGATTTATTTACCCTAATACATTATTCTGAGTATTCTGTTTTAGTCAGTTTAGAAATTATTTTAGGTTTTGTCATGTTAGTCCACTTTTCAGTATTGATTTCAAATGTATTTGTTATTTACTTTTTAGTGGACCAACTACACATGTCCCTTCATCAAGTGAGAATTGACTGAGAAGAAACAAAGTCAGTTTGGAACAAATACACTTTATTCTATATGGTGTTAAAATACTTTTTAGCAACTGCGCTTGTTGATTCTTTGGTCTCTGATTGACTGCCTGAAGAACTGAGGGGCAGGTTGCTGCTGACTCATATTATTTTGATACATCTGAAAGGGTTAACAAAGATCAGTTATCGGTTCTTAATACTTTTTTTAATACTCTGGTTATTGGTTCTTAGTTCTTTTCTGAATACTCCTCTGTACATTATTCATATTTACTTCAGTATTCCATAGTAGAAGCATAGAAAAGTGTAGTAAGCATAGTAAAAGCAGGGTAAAGTACAGATAAGTGTCAAATATACGTGTGTGTGTGATTATGTACACACTTAAAATGATAATCACTTTCACATCGTTTTTTTTTGTTCAAAAGCTCAAATTTTTATCTGCATCTCTGCAAAAAATCCTGTTTATTTGTACAGCGAAAGAGGCTGCACAGTGGCTCTGTGGTGCCTGCTGGCTTTGTCAGGGCCATCAGCCTTGTTGACTGGGATGTGATTGCCAGTTGAAAAAACAAGGCATTATTGCTCATTTTTTCCCTCTTATTAGTTTGATTACATTTGCAAATCAAATCAATCCATCAGACACGATGGGGCCGCATCCACAATTTGAAGGCCTAGTAATCTCCATCTAATAAGATGCAAATGTGTCACATCGGTAAGTAACCAATAAATCATCGGCGTGTCTTCGGCAATCATTAAATATCAGAATGAACAGTCAATTTTTAGTATTTTCAATTTGCGATATGCTGCTGGAATATAAAGATAGATGGACGTAATTACAGAAACCAAACACTATTTCAGCTCATTCCAAACACTAAATTTAGTGGAAGGTATAACTGGCCTGTCATCACACTACATTATTACTGGTGGTTCATGCAAAGTTCACAGACAAGCATGAAATGGCCATTGCCTCCCCAGCCCCCAAAATAACAGTTCAAATGGGCCATCCTTTCCATCAGCGAACAAGCAGGCGCGGAAATGGGATTGGATTTGAGCTGTCGGGGAGCGCTAAAGTATTATAACTCTTCACGCAGCAGTAGATGTAGGCCATGCATCAGGTTAAACAGGATCCCTGACTAAGGGGAAATATGAGTCTGCTGGATTGGTTTTACCCTGAAAATTGCCTAATGGTGTTGTAAATTATTTACTGGTGGGGCTTAGTTTACTGAGGGAGGACCTTCATATTCATAATTTGTTGGTTTATTAGATCATTCTAATTTTATACTCCCCATTTCCCAGTTCCTCAAACGTAGCTATATTGCTTGTGCTGATTGGGTAATTCCAGGGTTCTTATGCTAGTTCTTCTTCCTGTTTCATAGCACAGCTTTGCAGACGACACCTGTATTGTTGTAGTGCTCCTGCAAGTAATTGCTTACAAAACAAACCAAGATCCAGTTGCGACCTTTGTGCCACTTTACAATCCTCAGTCTCAGCAAAGTATTCATATAATGTTCAGTATAATGTTTAAAAGAAAGTCTTACAAAACACAGGCACTGTATGTGTATTATACTTTTGTTTCCCCCCTAAAATTGTTTGTGAGCAGTGAAGGCATTCAGTCCACTTGTACAAATGCTCTTTTTTGTTAGTCTGTGATGATCTATGAAAACTATTTGTAATATATGTGAAAGGCATTCAACTATAGAACATTACATTTTATTCTAAAGTTTCTGGTTTCCATGCCTACCTATTCCTAAATCCTAAAATAATTCTAAAGGACATGTATAAAGTGCCAGTCCTAAGTATTACCAATGCTTTGGCCTGCCATTTGTAACGAAAACATAACAGTTCCTAAGCATGTTTCCCAGCCTGTCTTAGTTATGTTTACAAGTGTACAGTCATAAAATGGAACAGCTACATCTTTAGCAGTCAGTGTCATAAATCCAGTTGAGTTTGATAACCAAGAGAATAAATATATAGTGAGAATCCACTGGGAAATCCCTTGCTTCTAATTATTAAGAGCTGGAAGCATGCTTAGACACTCTGCCTATTCCCCAGTCTCTTTTTGTGGGCTTTAACAAAGAGAATTCCCATACCTGGACACATTTGTAACTGTCGTACTCCTAAGGTACACAAGAAAGAAAAAATAACTTGCTGATTTGGCGGTATAAAAAAAATAAAAAAAAACACTCTAGACTTGGAAAACAACCCAATTTAGAAAAGGTATAAAAAAGAAAGGTAAGCAACAGAGTGGAGAAGATTCTGCATATTTGTACAAGTCAAAATGAAATATAATGTGACACATAGGGGATTCTCTCACTGTTTGAAACCAGTGTTGTTAGTGTTAGAGACAAAGCTAGTGCATTCAGACACAGTTATGATAAATGTGAAGAAGGAAATGTTTCACTTCACCGATAATATTTTCACTGCTCAATGACTGTAATTGAGATGTTAGCACCCTCTCACTTTAGACTGAGATAACCCTACTAATTATCTGTAAACTATAACATTCTCACCACGAATGCTATAAATCTGTTTGCTGTGGGAGGATTTTCTATCTTGTTGGATAGTTCTTGTTTTTATATTTTGCGGGGAAAGCCTGTTTTTGGTAACATAAGCATGGAATTAGCTTTACGTTTACAGGCTTTATATTTATAATATTTAAACACCGCTTTCTGCAGTGTACATGACAGCATACATATCCTCTACTACCAATCAAACTGCTGTTTCAGCCGCACGCATTATGAATGATTGGAGAAGCTACCAATCAAACTGCTGTTTCAGCCTGGCGCATTAAATGGAGATGCGTGCCACAAGAGACTTTACATGTGGGTTTTTCTTGTTGTGATTAACATATGGATATTTCTAACAGGTGATAAAAAATGTAGTCAGTAAGTTTTGTTCTTAAACACCTACATATATATATATATATATATATATATATATATATATATATATATATATATATATAATTAACAATTACAGTGACTATCAATATCATTCAAACGAATGCTTGTTTCGTCATTCATTTTCGTGTGATATTTGAGTTAGATGTCTGATAGCTCTACAAAGCAGCCTGAAAAGAAGGCAAGTGATGCCTCTATGTTGTTTTTTTTTTTTTACTTTATTTTTTTAACACTACAATTAGTCAGTGTGTTCTCTGAGTAGTGATGATGGCTTTTATCATTGCTTGTAGAGGTATGCATCGTGCATTTAAACTAATTGCATTGCATTCTCTTAGAAGGCCACAAGGGACCCTTTCTTCGAGGGCACTGTGTGGGTGTTTTATTAGAAAGCAGATCAGTGATGCAGACACCGATGCCCCAGTGCACAACACCTGCCTTCTCTTTGTTGGCTTATTCTGTCCCCCCTGTCAACCCACTGCATTGTGGTGGTGCTTGTTCCAGGATTTACAGGTTATCTTTATCTATTGCTTCATCTGTGGGACGCAATTATAACTGCTTGCCCTGGTTATTGTTTGGGCCTGATACATCTCTCTAGTTCATCAAAGGAAGCCAAGTGGCTCAAAAGCCATTGGGTCCAGCTGATGATGAAATATGAGCTATCAGCCCTGGTAATGGCTGTAAAATGTCATAATTACACAGCCTTTATTACACTGCATAATGATCCTGAAGCAGTATGGAACAATTAATTAAGATTTTCAGCCATTGCTTTTTCAGAAATTAAAAGGTGCTCATTGCTGTGAAGTGGGGAAATGGCTTGTCTTAAAAGCATTAAGACATGTTTAAGGGGCCTTCTCTTTCAATTTAAACTGTGACATGCTAATGTCAGGAATATTGTTGAGTGCATTATAGGTTTTTGCCTATATTTTTACATTAATGTTACAGATGATCTAGACACTGGGTGGTGTGATAGCTTCTAGTTTTAAATTTTACACAGTAGAACCTAACATGTATGTCAAATATGAGTTTATTGAGTCTCAATATGACTTTTAAAAAATAAATAATCAGTCTGGTTTATTGTTTGAAATGTTACATAAAGACATGGACAATAATTCTCTACTCTAATATTGCAAAGCATTTGGTTTCTATATTTAATGATCTATTTAAAAAATGAACCTATTTCCAACCACTTATGAAAACAAGAATATTGATTTTTATAAATAATTTTCCTATTGGACAAGTAACATTTTGTTTTTAGACAAGAACAAAAACAAAAAAAAACAATTAAAAAGGTAAATATCTTTTTAAAATCATTGTTCTACCATCTTTTCTTTCTTTCATATCCGGTTGGGTTTGTCATGTTTAGTATCCTCTAGTTTTGTAAAGAAAGTCCAAAAAACTAAATTGAAAAATTGCTCTGAGTAGTAATGTAGGAGGCTGTGTGGTCCAGTGGTTAAAGAAAAGGGCTTGTAACCAGGAGGTCCCCGGTTCAAATCCCACCTCAGCCACTGACTCACTGTGTGACCCTGAGCAAGTCACGTAACCTCCTTGTGCTCCGTCTTTCGGGTGAGACGTAATTGTAAGTGACGCTGCAGCTGATGCATAGTTCACACACCCTAGTCTCTGTAAGTCGCCTTGGATAAAGGCGTCTGCTAAATAAACAAATAATAATAACAAATGACGTTCTAAAACACATGCAGCTGCCCTGCACTGGGAATACACAAATGCCTGAAAAATTGTGACTGTGTCTGTAGCATAATGGCAAAAAAATGCTGGCTTTCCATCATTCATATTGCCTGCTGATTTTACAGAATTGGTCACATTTCTTATGTGTCACCGTAGAATAAATCTGTTTCTGATACTTGCATGGGGACAGCTGTTGATTCAATATGTCCTCACAGACCAGTCCTCAAACTGAAATACCAAATGGGACAACCTGTTTCTTTAAAGGCTTAGTTTTAAAAAAATATATGTTTTTTATGTTATTGAAAACTAGATATTGGTGTGGGGTGGGTGGGGGGTTAAACTATGCTAACATTTATATATTCCCCTTTGTAATATGCCAATATAGCTACAGTGTGCAGGAAATTTTAGCAACAAACTGCAAACCCACTGAGTGTCTAATACAGACCCTGACACATTACCCATCATACAATTATCTGTTGCAATAGTACCACTTCTGTAACAGCTTTTCAATAACCACAATTTTGAAAAAAAAAAATAAAGTCCGTTACAAACTCTAATATCAACCCTTATATTGGTTTAAACGCATAGGGTTTTCAGACACATGAAGGAGTCTTATGGCAAGTATGAGGTGAATATTTTAGGTGACATGACATACATACCTACAGAAATCCAACCCAGCTGTGTTTTGAATATACATGGCTTATACACCATTCTCCCTAGGAATTGATTGCAACTTTTAAACTTTCAGAGAAAAAAATCCTTTAGGATTTGTCCAGATTGTACATCAAAAAGAGTGCAGCTACTGCCGACAAGCTCTTGTGTATTGTGTACACAGCACTAATCCCCTTAATAGGAATTACGAAACTGTTTCTTGCAAATACAAGCAGAAAAATAAAGCAGGGTGTCACTACCTCCTGAAACACTTATCATTCCGAAACGCAAAATGTCATTCCTACCACCCCTCACTGCTGTGGCAACGGTGAAAACGACAAAGCGAGGGGGTAATTAAAATGTAAATATTTATATTTTATTATTTGAAATGGCTTTCCAGTGTGCTGTTTAATATCACTCCATCTGTGCGACTCTGTTTGGCGGTCACTTTAGTGCAGCCCAGGGACTGGAAGCAGCGGTTCAGTCCCCCGTTATGTCAAAATGCTTGTTGCCGCTTAATTTTGATATCTAATTAAGTGGAAAAATACAGTCCATACAGTAATCCATGGAATCTTAACCAGCTGCTTGGGTATATTTAGAATTAATCTCCACTACGAATCAGTCCTAATGTATGCAATTAAGAGTCTGCCGATTTACTAATTAGGTGTATTAGAATCAAGCAGTTATTTTAGACTTAGTGATCAGTTGACTGTGCAGCATACCTTTCCATTGGTCTAATGTAAAGATCTAAACTAAAATGAATATAAAACATAAAAAGAATATACCACCATATCCAGTTACAGCATAGAGAAATCAGTGTTTTACTATGATGTTTAGCCCAATACCTTTTCAGTACACCCTCAGTTGTCCTTTTTTTTGTATGAATAATCTTCCTATATCCCAGCTTCCAACAAATTGTGGTAGGAATGTGCACAATTGCCTATTTCCATGCTGGAAAAAACACTTCTACCATATTAGGTAAGCAATAAGCTCACAGTGGAAAATCAGGGCCATAATCTAATTATTCGAGTAAGGATGAAGGATTATTTTGGTGAGGAAGGCATGTCAGTTGTCATTTGGCCTTCAGATTGTACAACCCAAAACATACAACTAGGCCTATTCCTTCTGTTTCACATATTTTGTAGTGAGACAAAAAAAAATACAAAAGTATATACAGTATAAAAGTTAACCAGTGCCCTGTTCCTTAAACATATAATAATTGTAATACAAAAAAATAAAGAATGATTATAAACACTGAAAAATTTGGAAACATAATAAAAACTGTACTGAACATACAAAAATACAGTGTATGCAGTATATGATTTTCTAAACCGCTTTCTGTGCTGTTAACATTTATTTTGATTCATCAACTTCACTCTAAAGTATAATAAATTAGGAAATAGTCACGTTATATAAGGCACGCTTAAGGTGCTTAGAATTTAATTCAAATAATTACATTAATTATTTGAATTAAATTGCTTATTCTACAAAGATATTCTAAAATGGCCTGGACACGTTTGTTGGTACCCCTTAGAAAAGATAATAAATAATTGGATTATAGTGATATTTCAAACTAATTAGTGTCTTTAATTAGTATCACACATGTCTCCAATCTTGTAATCAGTCATTCAGCCTATTTAAATGGAGAAAAGTAGTCACTGTGCTGTTTGGTATCATTGTGTGCACCACACTGAACATGGACCAGAGAAAGCAAAGGAGAGAGTTGTCTGAGGAGATCAGAAAGAAAATAATAGACAAGCATGGTAAAGGTAAAGGCTACAAGACCATCTCCAAGCAGCTTGATGTTCCTGTGACAACAGTTGCAAATATTATTAAGAAGTTTAAGGTCCATGGAACTGTAGCCAACCTCCCTGGGCGCGGCCGCAAGAGGAAAATCGACCCCAGATTGAACAGAAGGATAGTGCGAATGGTAGAAAAAGAACCAAGGATAACTGCCAAAGAGATACAAGCTGAACTCCAAGGTGAAGGTACGTCAGATTCTGATCGCACCATCCGTCGCTTTTTGAGCGAAAGTGGGCTCCATGGAAGAAGACCCAGGAGGACTCTGAAAGAAAAACATAAAAAAAGCCAGACTGGAATTTGCTAAAATGCATATTGACAAGCCACAATCCTTCTGGGAGAATGTCTTTTGGACAGATGAGTCAAAACTGGAGCTTTTTGGCAAGTCACATCAGCTCTATGTTCACAGACGAAAAAATGAAGCTTTCAAAGAAAAGAACACAATACCTACAGTGAAACATGGAGGAGGCTCGGTTATGTTTTGGGGCTGCTTTGCTGCGCCAGGCACAGGGTGCCTTGAATCTGTGCAGGGCACAATGAAATCTCAAGACTATCAAGGCATTCTGGAGTGAAACGTACTGCCCAGTGTCAGAAAGCTCTGTCTCAGTCGCAGGTCATGGGTCCTCCAACAGGATAATGACCCAAAACACACAGCTAAAAGCACCCAAGAATGGATAAGAACAAAACATTGGACTATACTGAAATGGCCTTCTATGAGTCCTGATCTGAATCCTATCGAACATCTATGGAAAGAGCTGAAACTTGCAGTCTGGAGAAGGCACCCATCAAACCTGAGACAGCTGGAGCAGTTTGCTCAGGAAGAGTGGGCCAAACTACCTGTTAACAGGTGCAGAAGTCTCATTGAGAGCTACAGAAAACGTTTGATTGCAGTGATTGCATCTAAAGGTTGTGCAACAAAATATTAGGTTAGTGGTCCCATCATTTTTGTCCATGCCATTTTCATTTGTTTTATTATTTACAATATTATGTTGAATAAAAAATCAAAAGCAAAGTCTGATTTCTATTAAATATGGAATAAACAATGGTGGATGCCAATTACTTTTGTCAGTTTCAAGTTATTTCAGAGAAAATTGTGCATTCTTCATTTTTTGTGGAGGGGTACCAACAAATTTGAGCACGTCTGTATATATATACACACTAACTTATATTAGTAAACAGTCTTTTTAAAGTGCAGCTTCCTTTAGAAGAAAAAAAAAACACTATGCAATACTGCATTGTGCCTTTTAAAGTTTCTTCCATTTATTGTGGCACACGAGGTCAGGCCACCTGTTTTTAATACTCCCACACTTTGTTGTACAGTATCTGGGCAACTCATGTACAGCATGCCTTTTTTGTTTCTGACAGGCGAATATTTGCTTAGTTGATAACCAGTGTCCTAAATGGATTGAGATGGTCACAGTCATGTTAATGTTTCCCCCCTTCACCCCCCCCCCCCCCCTCCACACACACACACTTCTGCAGCTTAGATTGTTCTGTCCTTGTTTCAGAGAGATGAAAGCAGTACTGTGATAAAAAGCGGAGGTCTCTTCAATCTGCTCGCTGGCACTTGTCATCAGTTCACTGTAGTTTTCCTCATAGATCCTCCTGGGTAAAGGAGGTGAGGGACAGTTGTGAACAAATAACAGCAAAGTTTTCTTTGTCTTTTTTTATTCCTTTTACATTTTGTTAGAGAACCAGCCTACCCTGTCTTTGAAGGATAGCATACAGAGGTTGGCGTACAGTAGGTTTGCATACTATAGTTGCTGACATCTCTTCACATTACCCGGCTTGGACATGTTTTTCAATAAAATTTAAATCTGGTTTTCATGTAAGTAAAAGTTATGCGGATGCTGCCCAAGTATATTTAAAGAGAGCACATTAATGGAATTAGACCACAGAAAAGTACTTATAGCTAAAGAAACGAAATGGCCGATGTGTTATAAAATCAAAGCTCGTATCCATTTATTACAGTTAGGGGCAGCAGTGTGGAGTAGTGGTTAGGGCTCTGGACTCTTGACCAGAGGGTTGTGGGTTCAATCCCAGGTGGGAGACAATGCTGCTGTACCCTTGAGCAAGGTACTTTACCTAGTCCAGTAAAAACCCAACTGTATAAATGGTTAATTGTATGTAAAAATAATGTGATATCTTGTAACAATTGTAAGTTGCCCTGCATAAGGGCGTCTGCTAAGAAATAAATTTAAAAAAGAATTAAAAGGCTCATCCATAACTACTAAACAATCAATAGTGCTGAATTAAGAAATACTAAAAGAAACTAGAATTCAACATCATCAAAACACATTTGTAATTTAATTTTTTTGTTTCTTTTTGTACAATCAGAAGTGACTTTTTGAATGGTTTGTTAAACCTTTGTAAATGCTGTAACGGAAAAGAGACTTAAAAAGCTGTCTAATGACTGCTTTGGAGAGGCTTCTGAAATCTAAATTACCAATTTATAGAGGTCCACAGTGTTACTTTCATATACAAACGAGTGGCACAACTAGTCACATGCGGTTGCCTGCAGGGCTCAAGTCTAAAAGCTTCAACCAACATCCCACCAAAACAAATCCATAATTAAACTGAATTTATAACATATTACGGAATGATGACATAGGGCTGGAAGCACTTAATATCAAATAGGCTGGTAGGGGTTAAATTCGCATGGCTGGGCCGCGGCCTCTTTCTGTCAATGTTCAGTACGGGAAACAAACATTTATCCTTTCTGAAATTAAAGTGTATTTTTGATGACTAGCCATCAGATATATTTTTGGTGCGTGCCTTTCACACATTTAAATGCTTAGCCTTTTTTGTAAGTTGACTGCAAAGTGCATCAGTTTGTTTTTCAAAAGAAGAAGAAAAAACAGTAGGTATTTGCCCATGGCAATTGCATCAGCTGTCTAGGGACATGGTTGAACATAGCAGAAGGGCTAAACCAAATTTTGCTTATGGCTAAATGTGTTCTGGTACCATATATGGACAGTTATTTTATTTCTCTTAGTGTGTGCAAGCTGTCTGTGAAGCATGAAGAGAAATGATATTAACTTGAGATTATTTTCTAATGAAGTTGTCGAATACAGTACTCTTTTGTACTGCAGGTTCAGGACATGTGAAATGTAATTAAGGTTAAAATAGTTCATTTTTTAAAAGGAAATAATGGACAAAAGATTGTAGTACAACTTTCAAGTTTCCATGCACGTAAATGTCAATAGAGTACCTTCTCCATCATCAGCACTAAATTCACATTGATGCCTCTTTTCTTCTCTGTATTGATCCCTGCGTGAGAACGTAGATTTGTATCTGTTAATTAATGCGTCCTGAAACAGCGTTTGTATTAATCAGGCAGATAAGAAAAATTGGATGCCTGCACTCGCATGACAACCGTAAAAGTGCTGCCCCTGATAAAATCATTGATGGACCTCAATAAAAAAAAGTTCTTCCTTCCACTCAATAAACTAATCATTCTGCTTTTAATTATTCAGCGGAAAGATGTGTGGAGATTGGGGAATGTGTAAATCTAATTATTTACTAACAGCAGTGTCTACGAGGGGAGAATAGGCTTGTCACAGGAAGGGGCTGCAGGCTATATACACCGTCCATCTGGAGCTGCTGGGAGACTTTCTTTCTTTCTTTCTTTCTCCATTCTTTCTTTCTTCCTCTTTCACTCTCCTCCCATCCATCTGCCTGTGTACCCCTGTCCCTTCTTGCTTTATCTAATTTCCTCAACCTTATATTTCTAAATATAATTTCTTTCGTCATTTCTTAAGCCTCTAATACTTAAGTGAAAAAAAGTAGAATGGTTTACTGTATTTAAGATGCTGTGTCATTTCCATTGCATCCACCTTTCAAAACCAATCAACACAAAGACAAGAAGTGTTGATGGTAATGAGATGGTAACAGAATGTATATTTTTAGCAGTGCCAGCAAGCTATACAGATCTGCTTACAAGAATGCCTCAGCCTCATATTAAAGACCCCCTTAAGAAAATTTTGACAAATCCCTTTTGATGATTTTATTAAGTACTAGTGGTTGGCCTTGCCAACTGGCACTATATTGCTTTTTACCAGCAGGCCAGAAAAATCACCAACTGCTCAGCAGTGTTCTACTGCTCCTAATGAGATCAGAGATGTTAACAGTTTGGGATAATAAATTAGCAGTTGTTATAAACAATAGCCCGAAACGTATACATAATGAGCAGCTTGCCATTAGTGATCAAGTCAGAAAGAGATAAAAATGAACAGATTCAGCAGTGAAGCCTTCTTCAGATTGGCTCTTTAACATATGTTGCTAAATATCTCCTTATTCCCACAATGCTGGAATTTTATGTTACAGTCATCATATAAAACTACTTGTCCATGCTTAGAAGTATCATTCGTCAACAAGTGTAGGTAGTGTTCTTAGCAGATTTTCTTCCAGTGTGCTGCAAAGCTAACTATTGATCATTCCAACCTCATTTACTAAATATATATACAGACGTGCTCAAATTTGTTGGTACCCCTCCACAAAAAACGAAGAATGCACAATTTTCTCTGAAATAACTTGAAACTGACAAAAGTAATTGGCATCCACCATTGTTCATTCCATATTTAATAGAAATCAGACTTTGCTTTTGATTTTTTATTCAACTTAATATTGTAAATAAGAAAACAAATGAAAATGGCATGGACAAAAATGATGGGACCGCTAACCTAATATTTTGTTGCACAACCTTTAGAGGCGATCACTGCAATCAAACGTTTTCTGTAGCTTTCAGTGAGACTTCTGCACCTGTAACAGGTAGTTTGGCCCACTCTTCCTGAGCAAACTGCTCCAGCTGTCTCAGGTTTAATGGGTGCCTTCTCCAGACTGCAAGTTTCAGCTCTTTCCATAGATGTTCGATAGGATTCAGATCAGGACTCATAGAAGGCCTCTTCAGAGTAGTCCAATGTTTTGTTCTTATCCATTCAGGTGCTTTTAGCTGTGTGTTTTGGGTCATTATCCTGTTGGAGGACCCATGACCTGCGACTGAGACAGAGCTTTCTGACACTGGGCAGTACGTTTTGCTCCAGAATGCCTTGATAGTCTTGAGATTTCATTGTGCCCTGCACAGATTCAAGGCACCCTGTGCCAGGTGCAGCAAAGCAGCCCCAAAACATAACCGAGCCTCTTCCATGTTTCACTGTAGGTATTGTGTTCTTTTCTTTGAAAGCTTCAATTTTTCATCTGTGAACATAGAGCTGATGTGACTTGCCAAAAAGCTCCAGTTTTGACTCATCTGTCCAAAGGACATTCTCCCAGAAGGATTGTGGCTTGTCAATATGCATTTTAGCAAATTCCAGTCTGGCTTTTTTATGTTTTTCTGTCAAAAGTGGAGTCCTCCTGGGTCTTCTTCCATGGAGCCCACTTTCGCTCAAAAAGCGATGGATGGTGCGATCAGAAACTGACGTACCTTCACCTTGGAGTTCAGCTTGTATCTCTTTGGCATTTATCCCTGGTTCTTTTTCTACCATTCGCACTATCCTTCTGTTCAATCTGGGGTCGATTTTCCTCTTGCGGCCGCGCCCAGGGAGGTTGGCTACAGTTCCATGGACCTTAAACAACTTAATAATATTTGCAACTGTTGTCACAGGAACATCAAGCTGCTTGGAGATGGTCTTGTAGCCTTTACCTTTACCATGCTTGTCTATTATTTTCTTTCTGATCTCCTCAGACAACTCTCTCCTTTGCTTTCTCCGGTCCATGTTCAGTGTGGTGCACACAATGATACCAAACAGCACAGTGACTACTTTTCTCCATTTAAATAGGCTGAATGGTTGATTACAAGATTGGAGACGTGTGTGATACTAATTAAAGAAACTAATTAGTTTGAAATATCACTATAATCCAATTATTTATTATCTTTTCTAAGGGGTACCAACAAATGTGTCCAGGCCATTTTAGAATATCTTTGTAGAATAAGCAATAATTCATCTCTTTTCACAGCTTCTTTGCTTTATTCTATGACATACCAAAGGCATGCAAGTATACATGATAAAATAGCTTTTAATTTCATCACTTTTCAGGAGGAATGAAGCATTATTTCAATGAGCTGTAAGGGTACTAACAAATTTGAGCACGTCTGTATATATATATATATATATATATAGCTCTGGAAAAAATTAAGAGACCACTGTTAGGCATTACATGAGCTGAAAGAATAATCGCTAATCGTAATGCTGTTTTGTGAACATTTTGGGTGGAAATGGCTTGACTTGAGGCCTGTAGTTTATTAAAAGCAAGTAAGAAATACATAAAAATAATAATGCAAAATTGCAAAAATGGTAATAACCTTGTATTCATATTTACCACAGGGCAAGGAGTACAGAATTATATATATATATATATATATATATATATATATATATATATATATATATATATATATATATATACATACAGCTCTGGAAAAAATTAAGAGACCACTGCAAAATTATCAGTTTCTCTGGTTTTACTATTTATAGGTATGTGTTTGGGTAAAATGAGCATTTTTGTTTTATTCTATAAACTACTGACAACATTTCTCCCAAATTCCAAATAAAAATATTGTCATTTAGAGCATTTATTTGCAGAAAATGACAACTGGTCAAAATAACAAAAAAGATGCAGTGTTGTCAGACCTCTAATAATGCAAAGAAAGTAAGTTCATATTCATTTTTAAACAACACAATACTAATGTTTTAACTTAGGAAGAGTTCAGAAATCAATATTTGGTGGAATAACCCTGATTTTCAAGCACAGCTTTCATGCGTCTTGGCATGCTCTCCACCAGTCTTTCACATTGATGTTGGGTGACTTTATGCCACTCCTGGCGCAAAAATTCAAGCAGCTCGGCTTTGTTTGATGGCTTGTGACCATCCATCTTCCTCTTGATCACATTCCAGAGGTTTTCAATGGGGCTCAGGTCTGGAGATTGGGCTGGCCATGACAGGGTCTTGATCTGGTGGTCCTCCATCCACACCTTGATTGACCTGGCTGTGTGGCATGGAGCATTGTCCTGCTGGAAAAACCAATCCTCAGAGTTGGGGAACATTGTCAGAGCAGAAGGAAGCAAGTTTTCTTCCAGGACAACCTTGTACTTGGCTTGATTCATGCGTCCTTCACAAAGACAAATCTGCCCGATTCCAGCCTTGCTGAAGCACCCCCAGATGAGTCCAATTTTCAGCTTTGCCCAACACCTGGTCATCTAATGGTAAGATGGAGACCTGGAGAGGCCTACAAGCCACAGTGTCTCGCACCCACTGTGAAATGTGGTGGAGGATCGGTGATGATCTGGGGGTGCTTCAGCAAGGCTGGAATCAGGCAGCTTTTGCATGAATCAATCATATATATAATTCTGTACTCCTTGCCCTGTGGTAAATATGAATACAAGGTTATTACCATTTTTGCAATTTTGCATTATTATTTTTATGTATTTCTTACTTGCTTTTAATAAACTACAGGCCTCAAGTCAAGCCATTTCCACCCAAAATGTTCACAAAACAGCATTACGATTAGCGATTATTCTTTCAGCTCATGTAATGCCTAAAATTGATTCTAGTAGTGTGCAATAGAAGATAAGGTTTTTCCCAAGAGCAAAAGAATCCCAGCTTCAAATTGTGGAGGAGACTAACGCCCCAAGAAACACTTGAAAAGCAGCTGCAGCATCATGACTGCAGTTTTATTTTAGATAATATCATCAGCATTTCAATTCTGAAATCATATTAAAGATCCACAAGCTGTCACCTGAGAATCAGTTAAAACCCCTAAATTGACAGGATGTTAATAGAAGAAAAGTTCTCAGCGCAGGTTACAAGTGTGATGAGTTTGGCTGTCTCAATTCAGACGTCAATGAGCAGAGAATAGTTCATAACATCACCCCACAACTTATCAATGTCGTCACTTTTTGTAAATGATCCTGAAATGATTACTTAAAGAAGTCAGTCCTCAAGTACGTGAATAGTATTTTATTTGACATCAATATTTTAAGGTACAAACATTCAACTACTTGCTTTAAAAGTGTGTTCTTACCAGCTATGACAGCTGCTGGTATTGTCCAGTTTGACAAGTAAAAAATAAAGTAATCTTACCAGCTATGACAGCTGCTGGTATTGTCCAGTTTGACAAGTAAAAAATAAAGTAAGGCAATAACCATGCTGCCTGGCTTGTACTGCATAATGTGAGCTCAACAAGGAGGGAGCAAGTAAAAAAACCTCTAAGGCATGGTATCACTCCCTGTCCTCTTTGAAATGGTTTCAGTACCTCATAATAATTGAATTGTGTTTTTGTTTTGACAGGGTTCTCCACTCTGTCCCTTGCTGATCAAATGAGCCTCCTGCAGAGTGCATGGATGGAGATTCTGATCCTGGGAGTGGTGTACCGGTCGCTGTCCTTTCAGGACGAGCTGGTCTATGCTGAAGACTACATAATGGACGAGGATCAGTCCAAGCTGGCAGGCCTGCTCGACCTTAACAACGCCATTCTGCAGCTGGTAAAGAAATACAAGAGCATGAAGCTGGAGAAGGAAGAGTTTGTCACCCTCAAAGCTATAGCGCTTGCTAATTCAGGTTGGGAGATTTGCTTGACTGTTGGCACATTTTCTTCATGCCATCTTATCTGTTTTCTAAGAACTTCTACTGTGTTGGCTTCTCCTAAGAGTGCTTGTCTAAATCTTTAGCTATATGGCCAAAATTCCCTTCAGTTCTCTGACATGGTCAGTTCATTGTAGTTCAAATTTGATAATAATTCTACTTCCGACATACTCTAAGGATACTATAGAACTTCCAGTATTTTAGAAAATATCCTGAAGCAATCATCTGTTGCTGCTTTTTTTTACTCTGCTTTTAGAAGAAAACATGCTCTCAAATAGTTTGCCAGCACAGAAGGAGTTAATTGTTCACAGAATGAACTCTACTCCCTTATTTGAATTTCAAGTGCTGAAGCAGCAAAGAACTGAAATGACTTGTGCACCCCCCTCCCCCTTTTGCATCTCCCTAATGCTTTATTGTTGTCCCGTTTAGCATTTGCATAAAGTTCACCTTGCATCCCTCTTTAATAAGGTGCTGATCATTCGGTACCTGGATGTCAATAACATGCTCTGATGTTGCATACCATTGACAGTCACGTCATGGTCCTCCATCTCCTTTTGTTTTGACCCTATCTTTGAACTTTATCTTGGTTGCTGGCCAGTAGTTTTCCCCTTAATTACAAGAAGGAAACTGTCAATAAAATCTGTTAAATGGGACGCAATGAGCGGCTTGAATGGGCGGGTGGCTATTTGTTCAAATTCTACAGCGTTCAAGGTATTGACAGTTTTTCTGGGGCCATATGTGACGATCAATCTCAGGCTGGGCTGAGCCACACTGAAAAATGAAAAACCAGATTGCTTTTGCTTGCTTGTAGATGACGGCTCACTGTTTGGCCAGCCCGAGTGAGATGAGCCCTTCTGCCCAAATTGCACCCCCGAGAGTCGAAGCGCGTGACTCTTTTGAGAAATAATTTTTTAATTGATTTTGTAATTAAGAGTTCATCTCTATATTGATTCACAAATTCCCAGACTGATAGAAGGAAAATTGTTTTGAACAACAAAGTTGCACTTTTTACATTTGTATTTGTTCCGAGTAACCTGGCCCACATGCTGCTATGATTAGAATGAAGACATTCAAATACATACTAACCCATGTTTTCAATTTCCCAACTAAAGAGTGTTTACAACACGAACATGCTGCTCATTTGGTTCTGAATTGTGTTTCTCTGGCTATTTTCAAATGGATATGTTGATGTAATTGTCTGCATGACTCATTTCAGCTGTTGATTTAATAATTCTTTATTTGTGTATAACTTTATTTCAAGGAGAATTAACACGTGATAAAAACATTTTATTATTATTATTATTTATTTCTTAGCAGACGCCCTTATCCAGGGCGACTTACAACTGTTACAAGATATCACATTATTTTTTTACATACAATTACCAATTTATACAGTTGGGTTTTTACTGGAGCAATCTAGGTAAAGTACCTTGCTCATTTAAATGCACCCTAGAAAGCTTTATAGAGACAAGCAAGTTCAGCATTTTAAAACAGCAGGAGATGTGCAGTTATTCACTCTAAAAGTTTGCAAAACAATATGTATGCAATAGTTGCTATCCAAAAAATAGTTAAATTGGCATTGCAATTGGTAATTGTCATCTCTGTTCTCTATTGTACTAAGTTACTCTTTTTTTGTATAGCTTGCTTTATCACTTTAAAAACAACCCTAGGTGTTTGTCACTAGAGCAGCAAATGCAAAAAAACACACAAAAAACAGATAATAGCATAGCCAAAAATATTAAGTCTAATGTATTCATCACAACACTTCTAAGTTCCCAGTACAAACTGAGCTATAGATTTCCTCTGCGCTCTCATCTGATTTCCCAATTCTTTTTATAGATCCCAAGGGGACTTGTTTCTTACATGTCAAGTCACAGATTTTGCATTTCTTTAGGGCCTGTTTTGGCTGTTTTTTTTTGCACTGTAGCTGAACACCACGTTGTGCGAGTTCAAAAGGTTTGCCACTGAGGAAGCTTGGCAGTTAGAGGGGAAACTTTATTCAAAACTGAGTGCGGAGCATCAAAGAGAGGGAAGTTCTAGAGCAGTGCAGTGGAGTATACAAAGCACACATTTTTTGTATTGTTAAGCATGAATAACATAATGACAGGAAGGTGGTAGGCACACAGACACTGCTTAGAACAACAAAAATAACATTAGCATTTTGAAGGGCAGTGTCATTAATTAATTCCCTCGATACTAATCCTTTGCATTAATGACAGTAACCCTTAAGATTTGTGTAAAAACGTGCTTGACATGTAATGTACATATATAGAAACACAATTCTAGATTGGATGATGCATTGTTGAATGCAGCAAGTGAGTTAAGTATTAAACCATATAATTTAGCTTTTGGTGTTTTATAAATAATGCTTCTCAGTATCAGGGGAGGGCAAATTAAAAAAGAAACATGACCAAAGCTTTTTCTTAGGTTGATACCAATGTAGTTTAAGGAGACTATCTTCTAGGTTTTCCTTGGAAGTGTTCAGGTCTTAACTTTGAACAAGATACTGTAAATATGTATGTTATGCAGGCCTTGGTGTGGAAATGTATGTGCATTTGCTGTTCAAAAAATGTCCTAGAAGTGATCATTGAGATCTCTAAATCATTTAAATTATGGATTCATAAAAATGCAGGAATACATGGACAGGAAAATGTAGGTGTATTGAAGCTATATTATTCTTTAAACTACATCTCTTTGAAATTTAAAACCTCTACATGTTTTGTTTGATAATGCACTCTAATTATAACAGATCCTGTTAGAACAGAGTTCTGTTTACAATGTATTGAGGAGGCATGTCCCTGCCAAACAACATGGGTTTTAAGGGGGTATTACTCTGGTTAAAATTGACTTGTTTGTAAAGTATATACAGTTTAATACGTAGTTTTCCTGTTCCACATGTAGATATTTTGCACAAATAATCCGGGACAGTAAATGACAGTCACAGCGGCATTTGTGACGTCAGACAAGGGAAGCTGTTGCTGTTTACTTTTATTCTGTGTTTTTGTTGCAACTGTACAGTATACAATTTTACAATTTTAATTACATTTAGCGAAAATATACATTCGTAAAATTGTACTATTTCTTATTACATTGTACGGCCCACAGGGGCGTGTTTTGTACAAATAATAAACTCTTCTTTGGCAGTTAAGCTTTCTTGTGTTGTTTATATTTAAGATACTTATGTTATGTTCACTGTTATCTACAGCACTTTGAATCGAAGTAATGATTTCCATTGTCCTTTGGAGTTATAAGTGGAGTGTACTTGTATAATTTTCTGTTAAAAAATGTGTCTACATTCTGGCATTTCTAGGGATTTCATAACAAGCATGCTAACTCATGCATTATATGCTAAATAATTGCAGTTGCATGCATTGTTTTGCATGCATTTACTGACATTTGGATTAACTAAACATGTGAAAACTCCTGGGATTCTGTTACATATATGTGTAATTAGCAGATAACTTGTCATCGGAATCAATACAATGTGCTGACTGATTTAAACATGAATGTAAGGCAACAGAGGCCTGACCAGTGTCTAGCAGCTTTAACAAGTTCTAATTTACCTGATTCTAGAAAGAACCAAACACAAATTGAACCCTACACGCTTGTACAAGCAGTTGGTGCTTTTTTTCTTCTTCTTCTGTGTGAAACAAAATATATTTATTTTAAAAGATATGCTTATATTACATTCTTGTTGCAATTAAGTCAGTTGACCTTTCTTAGATATTTTGTTAAAAACTGACCTATTTCTCATATAGCTAACACCATGTAATTTGTATTGAAACAGGTCAACAGTAGTCTCCCTAGGAGCATGTCCTGGTAATTGGCTCGAAAATAGGGTGATTGTTTGTTTTATGCCCTTATGCCCCTCACCCCCCAATGCTATTTGAGAAGTTCTGTAAATAATTCTGTTGTTTTGTTTTTGTATTCCAGACTCAATGCACATAGAAGATGTGGAAGCAGTTCAGAAGCTGCAGGATGTCTTGCATGAAGCCCTCCAGGACTATGAGGCCAGTCAGCATGTGGAAGACCCACGCCGGGCTGGCAAGTTTCTGATGACCCTCCCTCTCCTCCGTCAAACCGCCACCAAGGCTGTACAGCATTTCTACAGCATCAAACTGGAGGGCAAGGTCCCCATGCACAAACTCTTCTTGGAAATGTTGGAGGCCAAGGTCTGATTTGAAACATCACAGGCCTTTACCCGCTTTTTGTGCACAGAGTGGGTAATGGGAAAACAAATTGAAACTTTAAACAAGAGCGTGAGGGATGGAAACTTTGTGTTTAAATTAAAAAATAATAATAGTAATAATTACAATAAAGACTGCACTGATTATTTAGCAGTAAGACTGTGAACCAACTCTTTTTTTCTGACTTTCTAAAGCAGTTTTGTGCTGTCAAACTTTTTCACAAAGAGGTCTCTAATTGAAGACAGAAGGAAGCCAGCCCTGCCAAAGGATGGAAATCCATACAATGGATGCCAGCGAACTTATTACTAAGCATTATGTCCCAAGTAACAAAGGAATCAACCTGAACCAGTTGAACCATGTAGTACAGTAGAGTATGGTGCATTGACTGAATGCAGTATTAGGTTTCTAGGAGCAGTCTCTAATTAGGTGACCGAGAGACGTTTGGATCAGCTGTTTCTTATCATTGCATTTTCCATCTAGATCAGTTACAGCCATTTGATTCCTTAATTGTTTTCTTTCAAGTCTTCCAGATAATTCTTAGGTTTTTCGCAATTTATTGTAACTATTTCAGGGAATAGTTTAAGATGTATTCACTCATGCAATACTAAAACAACAAACAAATACTGACTTTCTTTTAGGTGCGGCTTAAGCAATGAGTAACAATAATGAAGGAAAGATGATAATAATAATAATAATAATAATAATAATAATAATCATAAACTTTTAAGAGATTTTTTTAAATTATATTTTCTTGATAATTAATTGAGATTTTTTTTGTACCAGCTTTACCACTTTCAACCATTTTATTAATTGTGTGAATTTAATCTTATTCAAGCAATAGTTACTAAAAGGGAAGGTGCATATTAACACATATGCAATGTACGTTGTGTGCCAGTCTAGTCAAGAACATAATTTTTTTTTAAAACACATGCTCATGCTTTTCCTTTTATTAGATTACACCTACAGCATATTGACCATATAAGAAAATTAATCAAGGTTGTAAAAGATAATGGATACCAATATTAAAACTAACGAGTTGTCAATCTACTGTCATCTAAAAACAATTTGAATACAAAAACTGTGTATGTATGGCAATAAAGCAATGTCATGCTGTTAAAAGAAATGACAAGGCTGCTTACCAAAAGCATAACACTAAAATGTGTCATTCAGATCTCTGTTAATCCTAATTTCTTTGAAACTACGATGAAATCAGGTTCAAGACTGTTACAGGGTGTAATCTAATAAAATGGTCAATCATAATCTCCCCCACAGATTACTGCAGTTGAGAAGTTTAATAATAAAACAATAACCTCCATCATCTGCTATAACCAATATATCAGTATTAGTAGCTTCTCCCTTTACTCTCTAAACATCCTTAACCTGTGTACACGTATTGTAAATTAAAGATTGTAACCCTGACCTAAGACCATTTATTGGAACAAAAAACTGTAGTTCAGCTTTTCAATGTTTCATGTTTGCTGTGATTTTCCTGAAACTTTTTTTTTTCTTTTCACGTTGCATTCAAAGACTGTTGTCTTCTTGTTCTTGTGGTGTTTAAACTTCTTGTGGTGTACGCTTTTTTAGACACAGGGTAGAATTAGAGACAATATTGGATGTACCATTCCTCAGGAGATTGCAGTCGTATACTCTATTCCTTACTGATTATAAGGCACTTCCTCATTTAGATCAACAGATCCGAACAAATAACTCTCTACTGGTAAATAATTGAATAATAAACAATATTTTCAAACAAAAGGGATAATTTGTGTAACGGTTTATTGTAGAATAACAATGTATATCTTAGATGACACATGAAGAATTTGAATATTTCAGAACAATAGCTAACTATAATTTTTAAAGAAATGCTGTAAATATCGCCCCCCCTCCAAATCATCTCAGTTGTTATTATGATCTTTACTCTGTGTGGTTGCAAAACTTTTTTGATGCGGACATATTTCCAAAATTGCCGCTTTAACTTTGTGTGCTTTTAAAAAAAAAAATGATAATAGGTTGAAGGTCTACTTTTCCTTCAACCCTGTTCTATAAATACTGTGTATCTATCATTACCTATACAAAACTATATTGTAGATTGTGATTTCTCAGTAGAGAAGTGACTGTACTGTGATTCTAGACTTATTAATCATTCATAGCAACTCATGAGACGGTCAATAGCTTGAAGTGTATAGCTGTGATAAGAAGTTCAGATGTTGACACTTCCATTTAAATAAATACACAACTCCTGGAGACAAGGTGCTGTTTTTGTTTAAAAAAAAAAAAAAAAAAAAAAGGTTATCACTGATCTGTAGAGGACAAAAAGGAGATGAAAGATTTTTTTTTTTTAAACAATTTCTTTTTCAGGGTTTAAGCTGAACCAGGTAAAATAAAAGCAAATATGTTTTTAATTTGGAATTTATACTAATCCTTATATTAACAGAAGGATTGCTTTTCAAAGTGCTGCTTCTGTTGGTAGGTGTTTCATAAAATTACAACACTTTGGCTTTCCCCACAACATTTAGCATTTTCAGAGTAGATTTGTTACTTTTCTTTTCCTGGTGTTCTGTTTTTTTTTAAACTAGAAAAAAGTCAAAGATTATTTAGTAACACCACTTGACTTAAAAATAAAATAATAAAAGAAAATGAAAGTATATAGTGTGCTTGTAGTTAACTGAGTTTTGAAAATGTTTAACTAAAACTGATGTTCCAGCTTAAATCTTTCAGAGATAATGTTTTTAATTATTTCTTTCAACATCTTACAATGATATTTAATATAGAAAGGTGTGTTATTTAGTCATGCCAACTTTTTAATTATTATTATTTTATTTTTTTTTAACGTTTTCTTATTTAAAGCAATATGATTGTGCAACACACAACAACTGCACTTGTGTTTCAATTAGATCAAAATGCTGTATTTATTCGACTATTTTGCATTTAAATGATAGGAATAATAATATAAAAATGTACAAACAACTGCTATTTTTCTTATAGAAGAGATTATGGGTGTTGGTGGTTGTATTTAAATTATTTATGCATTTGTGTATACCTGCCAACTAATTTAACAATTGATGGCAGTCTTACATGCAGAGTTAAAAAAAAATTGATTAAAAAAAAAGAAAATCAAAAAAGCTTAAATATAGAAATTCCAGGAGTTGCTGAAAACAGCTTGTAGTGAGAACAATGTCTGTAGTTCTCGATGTGCTTCACATCTGTAAAACAATTAACTGTATATTTTTGTGACGTGCATCATAAAGTGTGCTCCGACAATATGTCCATTTGTGTAAATGTATTTATTTTACATTGTATATATTGTTCAATGCAAAAAGAAAGACCTATGATTCTGTAACTCCGATCAGTTCAGATGTGTAACTCCAATTATGCCTTTCAGGATGATGGTAGAGCAATATTAAACAAGCTTCCACTTTTGACGGCTTTTTCTCTGGCGTGTGTTATTTTTCAAAGTTGCGCACAATAAATGTTATATTTAATATCTTACTTTACTTTTTCCTTAGTCAGAGTTGGCCAGTGAATCATCACACCAATATCCTTAGCACTTGATGCCCGTTATCCAACTTGAAATAAACAACTCAAAATAAGAAGTTCCTATACAATATGAATGTAACTTGTGCCACTTTTACACCTTGTAAATGTTATACATGCTTTTATTATCTCATACTCTGTCCAATATCCCTTTTAAAAAATATATATATATATATTTAGTCGTTGCCAATTATTTTTTATTATTTTCTCCCAAATTGGAATGACCAATTATTTTTAGGCTTAGCTCACCACTACCACCCATGCGCTGACTCGGGAGGGCGAAGACGAACACACTCTGTCCTCCAAAGCATGTGCTGTCAGCCGACTGCTTTTTTTCACACTGCGGACTCACCATGCAGCCACCCAAGAGCTACAGCGTCGGAGGACAACGCAGCTCTCGAGCAGCTTACAGGCAAGCCCGCAGGCACCCGGCCAGATTACAGGGGTCGCTGGTGCGCGGTGAGCCGAAGACACCATAGCCGACCTAAAGCCTCCCCCCCAGGTGATGCTCAGCCTATTGTGCGCCGCCCCCTGGGAGCTCCCGTCCACGGTCGGCTGTGGAATAGCCTGGACTCGAACCGGCGACGTCCAGGCTATAGAGCGCATCCTGCACTCCACGCGGAGCGCCTTTACCGGATGCGCCACTTGGGAGCCCCCCAATATCCCTTTTTTAATATAAGTTTTACTGGCATCAATGTGATACAACTATTAGAAATGTATTGGTTTCCAGTGGCAGTATCACACAGAGCAGTTTGTATCAGTTGAAAATTATATGAAAATACTGATTCAAATCTGCTAAATAAACAAATAATAATAAAAATAATAAAAAGAAATGGAACAGCATTTAACAGTAAACCTGCAATAAGCAGAAAATAGACATTGAGGACAGTAGGTCGCAAATAAAATACAGTGACATAGAACAAGAATATTATATCTAAAGGGTTAAAGAAAAAAATAGTAAATAAGAACAAAAACTGTCTGTAAGCTCTATGGATACTAGCAACAGTAATACACAACACAGGCAAGGAAAATAAACATGTATTATTCAGAATATTTGGAAAGCTTTGGATTTGAGATTTAATAGCAGCTATCCCCAAACATTCTAATGTGAAATGCTAGATACATTTTAACTGCAATTTTTAGCCCACAACACATTGGTAAAACACATCTTGAGAGCAAAAGTTGAATGCTTTATGTTTCCAATGCCAGCTTGTATAAAAAGGCATGCCTATGCATACTGTGCAGTACAATAGAATATTGAAAAATAAATACTATGTACAACCTCTATTATCAATATGAATGTGACGAGGTAAAGCGATCTTATGCTAAAATTCGACCTCCCAACCACCAAGGGGCTGTGAGCCAACCTCGAGGCTTTCAACAGAGAGGGCGTGACACGGAAGTTCCGGCTTTTGGGCGGAAGTCCCAAAACAGCGGTCGCCATCTTTGTTGGGGGCAGCAATAGGAGAATGTGCTGGAAAACTCCAGAATCAGCAAGCAATTTAAATATCAATCACTGATTGGTGTTCCGCTGATTGGGGGGTGTTCCAAGTCACATAAAAGGGCTCTGGTTGCAACACTCAGGGTTGGTTCATGGGAAAGCGTAGGACTCACATAGAAGGGAATTAACACCAGCAGAGGTGAAATCTTTTCTTTAAAGAGCCAGAAAACCTGGCATGAGGAAAGGATCCAGAAGCCAGACGAAGAGACTAAAGAAGGAGATAGTCGGAAGACCTCTGGCTGTTTAATTTAGTTAACATTTCCCTTATCGTATGTTTGTGTAAATTTGAGTTTTGTTTTGTTATCATTTTTTTAAATAATAAACCTGGAACTATCTCCATGGAGGAGTAAAATTGTGAATGCTAGTTTTTCTTGACGGCCATCCTGTGACAATGAACAATATTTAAAAGTGTATAGTTTTGATATATATATTGCAGCGATCCTGGGGGAAGGGGGGACAATCGGGATAGTGTAGAGGAGGGGTGGCATGTTGTGTGTGTGTGTGTGTGTGTGCGTGCAGGGGGTTGCATTGGGTGTGTGTGTGTGCAGGGGTTGCATGTTGTGTGTGGATGTGTGTGTAGGGGAATTGTGATGCAGGTTTGGTGCCAAGGACGTGAGGATGGGGGTCTGAGTAAGGGGCGGAGGGAGCAAGGGGATATAAGGAGGTGCGTGGAAAAGACCATGAGGATTGGGGGAAACAAGAGTGTGAGAAAAGGTTGTGTTTGGGGGAGATAAAGGGATAGAGTGGGAAAGGGTAGAGAAAAGGAAAAACTACTATAATCAATTATTTTAATTTTTGACTCCCATGCTTGAAAGCGGGCCAGAGAACATCTGAGGTTGTCTTCTGTGGGCCAGAGAACATCTAAGGTGGTGGCAGAGAGTGATGGAGTGTTTTATTCACTGATGAATGCCATTTTGCCCTTGACAGACCTGACAGAAGACAACGTGTATGGAGACATTATGTAGGATTACAATTGCACAACTTCAAGAAAACAATGTTGAGGTTTTGCCGTGGCCAGCTTTTTTTCCTGACGTGAGTCCAAAAGAACATCTGTGGGACCAAATCGTCAGTGCCATCCACAGGAGACAACCGCGACTAGCCAACCTTCACCAGCTGGCTGCAGCTGCACAGGAAGAGTGGCAGAACATTCCACAGCAGTCTATCCAGAGGGTGATCAGGTCTATGCGTCAACGCTGGCAGGATTGTATTAATGCTCAGGGAGGTCATACCCGATACTAACTTTGTAATGTTTTCATTTTGATAGTGTGTCACTTTTCATACTGAAAACTTATCATGATTCTTTGATCTGTATTTTTGTTCACATTTTCTTTTGCGCATATATATATATATATATATATATATATATATATATATATATATACAGTACTGTGCAAAAGTTAGGCAGGTGTGAAAAAATGCTGTAAAGTAAGAATGCTTTCAAAAATAGACAAGTTAATAGATTATATTTATCAATTAACTAAATGCAAAGTGAGTGAACAGAAGAAAAATCTAAATCAAATCCATATTTGGTGTGACCACCCTTTGCCTTCAAAACAGCATCAATTCTTCTAGGTACACTTGCACAAAGTCAGGGATTTTGTAGGCATATAGTCAGGTGTATGATTAAACAATTATACCAAACAGGTGCTAATGATCATCAATTCAATATGTAGGTTGAAACACAATCATTAACTGAAACAGAAACAGCTGTGTAGGAGGAATAAAACTGGGTGAGGAACAGCCAAACTCAGCTAACAAGGTGAGGTTGCTGAAGACAGTTTACTGTTAAAAGTCATACACCATGGCAAGACTGAGCACAGCAACAAGACACAAGGTAGTTATACTGCATCAGCAAGGTCTCTCCCAGGCAGAAATTTCAAGGCAGACAGGGGTTTCCAGATGTGCTGTCCAAGCTCTTTTGAAGAAGCACAAAGAAACGGGCAACGTTGAGGACCGTAGACGCAGTGGTCGGCCAAGGAAACTTACTGCAGCAGATGAAAGACACATCATGCTTACTTCCCTTCACAATCGGAAGATGTCCAGCAGTGCCATCAGCTCAGAATTGGCAGAAAACAGTGGGACCCTGGTACATCCATCTACTGTCCGGAGAAGTCTGGTCAGAAGTGGCCTTCATGGAAGACTTGCGGCCAAAAAGTCATACCTCCGACGTGGAAACAAGGCCAAGCGACTCAACTATGCACGAAAACACAGGAACTCGGGTGCAGAAAAATGGCAGCAGGTGCTCTGGACTGATGAGTCAAAATTTGAAATATTTGGCTGTAGCAGAAGGCAGTTTGTTCGCCAAAGGGCTGGAGAGCGGTACACGAATGAGTGTCTGCAGGCAACAGTGAAGCATGGTGGAGGTTCCTTGCAAGTTTGGGGCTGCATTTCTGCAAATGGAGTTGGGGATTTGGTCAGAATTAATGGTCTCCTCAATGCTGAGAAGTACAGGCAGATACTTATCCATCATGCAATACCATCAGGGAGGCATCTGATTCATCTCACAATTAATAAAAAATAATCTTAGTTAATCTTTGTTTTAATTGCATATTAAATTGTTAGAATTACTACATCCATTGAATTTAAATTTGTTTTATTACTGATGCTATTGTTTTTATTATCCTTAACTGTAAATAAAATTGTTTAAAATGTATTTATTTAACCAGGAAATTTACCCATTGAGACCGTGACCAAAATGTATTAGGGGCAATAATTTAGAATTTACTAATACAACCAACACAATAAAATGTGCGGTTCAAACTTGATTAGCAGCATACAGAGATCAGAAAACATAATACATAGGATATCTATTTTTAAATGTGTTTGTGAACTGAAATAAATTAGTTTTTTTTTTTTTAATAAAATTATAAATATGTAGCTATAGTAAGCACTTCTAGGAAATGAACTGTTAATTGTGAAGAGCACATACAAAAAAAAAAACCTGTCATCATATCCAAAAACTACAAACTAACAATTGTTAGGCTTTACATACTACTCGCAAAAAAAAAAAAGGAGCAACGCTTGATATGGGCTTGCAGCGATCCTGCATTTCTGTCGAAACTGGTGAGTTTAATTTGTTGTTGTTATTATCTGTAGCAAAAGAGCTGCTAGTGTATTTTGAGAGATGAAGGTGTGTTCAGCACGCAGCAGACTAGATGTACTCGTGTTTGATGCTGGAACTCACTTTGACAGTAGACAAGTAAGTGCCTTTCTGTCCAGTGAGCCATCAAAAAAAAAAAATCCAATTCATTTTTAGTGCTTTGCTCCATTAAGCGGTTCAGTGACTAACTTTCTATTTAAACAATAACTGCACTCGGACACTCAATACAATGTTGCCGCGGCCGGGATTGAAGTACGGTGTGCCGAAAAGCTCAAGACACAGCAATGCGATTAAAGTGCGTTAAAATAATGAATCTCTAAAAACATTTACGCATTAATCGCAAGTTAACAGCGATTAATTGACAGCCCTAATATATATATATATATAGATATATATATATATATATATATATATATATATATATATATATATATATTTAGATATATATATATATATATATATATATATAGATAGATAGATATATATATATATATAGATATATATATATATAGATAGATATATATATATATATATATATATATATATATATATATATATATATATATATATATTAGGGTTACCATATGGCTCCAGATTAACCGGATGCTTTGAGACCGGGATTTCAAAATTCCCCCTAAATTGAAAGTAATTCACGTATAAATGAGCTCCCACCTTTGCTGAGATTAATCCTGCTGTGGTGGAATTGCTTGGGCGCAGCAAACAATTCACACTGATCAGCTGCTTCTGATCAGATCTTAATGAACGAATAGCTAATTTATCGATAGAGCAACGAGATGATGATGCGATTGTATTTGCAGAATAATATGGGCGATTGAATTTTAACAAACAGAAAAAAATAGCGACTGGCTGCAATTCATTCTTAGTTTAATACAATTATTTGATGCGCATGCGGGTATTTAAGCACCATTCTTAATTGTAGCTAAGGATGGTTCATTTACACCTTCATTTATTTCAATTTAGGGGCAATTTTGAAATCCCGTTCTGTCTCACAGCGTCCGGTTAATCTGGAGCCACATGGTAACCCTAACATATATATATATATATATATATATATATATATATATATATATATATATATATATATATATATATATATATATACACATATCTATATCTGCTGTATGCATGATCCTGTAGGAGGGGGTCGGGAGCTCTGTAGGATCCGCCTGTGAATCATGGCGATGACACAGAGAGGTTGGGTGAGGGTGTGGTCTCTCCCTCTCTCTGAGTGGTCGGGAGGTGGGCTGGGGGGTGGCTGCCCTATAAAAACTGTGCTTTGTTATTCCTCAGCCCCGCTCATCTAGGAAGAACAACAGTGACAGCTCTGGTTGAGGGACTGGAGAAACCAATAAGGGACAGGCAAACAAGGCTGAGGAAGACAGCCGAAACGGAGAAGAAAAAAAAAAAGAATAACTGTATTTAGGAACCCGAATCGGGATGTGTGTATTTAGCGGGGAAACCCTGGGCAACCCCATAGAGTATAGTAGGGAAATAGCAAAGCGCAGGCTGAAGACCCGAGCCGTGCTGGTAGCGACGGTGGGGGAACGCTGCAAGAGCAGCACCTTTTATTTGTAGTCTTGTTACTGTGTTTTATTTTCCCTTTTTCTCTGTGCCTTTTGTGTGTGTGTATATATATATATATATAGTAAAAACCTTTGTATAAGTCTATTTTCTAGGTATTTTTAGGGGGTCCTAAAAAGGGGGGAGCGACTTATAGACCGGTGTGACCTATAGGCTTTTTTCCTGAAATTGTTGTCTCAAAAAGGGGGGGGGGGGGCGGACGGACGGACTTATGTATGGTTTTTTACGGTATATATATGTGCACTGTGTCCCGGTACCGAGTGGCACTGACACTGTCTATTGTGTCCATTGACACTGTCTACTGTATGTACTGACGCTGTCTACTGTGTGCACTGATACCTGATACTGTCTATTGTGTGCATTGACACTGTATACTGTGCGCTCTGACAATGTCTGTTGTGTGGACCGACACTGTCAATTGTGTGCACTAACACTGACACTACATATATTATGTCTGCGCAGTCGCGCAGACATAGTTAAGGTTTGAATGAAAGTTCTGTTTAAAGACAATTTTACAACCAGCTCAAAAGGGGGGTAAATCCCCATCGATATGCATAAAAATTGGTGTGTGTGTGTGGTCGGATTGACAGGCTCAACAAACCCTGTGAATGGGGCAGCATTTGGTTAAATACTTTTTGAGATAGAGTGGCGATAAAAGCAGCTGTTTTAAAAAGAAAAATTGAAAAATTAAGATGCTTTTATATACACCTGTATCTCAAAAAGTACTGTCAATCAAGGAACCACACTTGGCATACACATAGTCCCGGGAGTGTAAATGTGCAACGGGGTATTTATATTTAAAAAAAAAAAAACACACACACACACATATCAGAGCAGAAAAAAAAACCTTTCATAACTAAAGAGGGAAACCAAGAGGTGCCGTGGCTCAGCCCTGGAGAGCCCTGGCACAAATTAGGCACTAGTTAAATAATAAAATGTAAGCCTTGGATAAAAGCATCTACCAAATGGATCAAAAATAATAAAGACTACAATGTATTTGTTATGACACCTCCTATTTTAAACTCCAATTGCTTTTGTTTATTGAAGATCGTTGTTATTGGATTTGTGATTATTTGTTTCTATCAAAGTTGTAATTTGATTTGTTAAACTAATGATCTGACTGACAGCTTTACATGGCCCGGCTTGAACAAAACTCTTGTTCGTCAAGGAACACATTGATTCACATAAAATAAATAAATACTGCCTGCTGGATACGAAACAAGAAAGAAGTCTGTCAATACTTGTAAACGCAATACTGTAAATAGTTATGATCTTGTATAGCATAGGTTCTAAAAAAAAAGAAAAAGTGAGAAGATAATGTTTTGCCAAATAGAATAAAATACAAATGCATACTATTATATGTATGCATGTTATATATTCCATATTTAAGCACATACATTAAACACTTTCTGCTATTTGTTTACTGTATGTCGCTGCCAAAGGAAGTTTGAGATTTTTTAAATTAACAGCACGCGCTGGTCCATGAAGTTGTTCTTCAGCCTCTACAGAATGTTTATCTTGAAAGAGACCTTCTTCACAACGTGAAGTAATTTACTGACAGGTGGGTAAAAGCTATTATTAATCATTTGTGTTGATTTAAGAAACCCCTGAAATAAGGATGTATCAGACAGCGGTAGAACATCCACGAGTAAAATAAAAAGTTATTGAACTTTTGTTAATGAAATGGGTGAATAACAAAATATACTTTTAGAAAGTATAAGACATGACTGATGACAATAATCAATCAGCCTGAATTGAGAAAATAAATTAATACCACTCGCAGGGAGTTGTCTAAAGCCAGTAAAAAAAAAAAAAAAAAAAAAAAAAAAAACATTACTATACAGTATAATATTAATACAGTGACAATACAACTGTAGTAATATTCGTATTGTAATTGTTTATGTGTACAACTCAAGACAGTACAGTAAAATACAACTATACAGAATTCTATTTATTACATTTTGAGTAAACTTTTGGGCAATTCAATTTAGAAATACATGTAACCTGTTATTGTTATTATTTCATTTTTAATAAATACTCTTAGTATATCACAGATTATTATATATATCCAAATCCAAATCACTATACAGAATTATATTTATTACATTTCAGAAACCTTTTTTTTTCTTTAGTGGTTGATCCAAATGTCTTCTATCTAATTCAGGTAAAACTGACAAGACTTGAAAAATGCGCCTGTCAGACAGAAGAGAGAAGAAGCGACGGCAAATCCAATATGGCATCAAGACCTTAAATTGCACACAACGCATCCGTCTGCCTAAAAACCTGCAGGATTCTTACATGATCTTTCTAGAGAGCGTGAACAGAGCCACACAACATGAAGAATAACTGCTCTCCGGCGGTACTGTTCAAATAATGTCACCAGCTCTTCAGCCTCAGGTACAGCCCTTTCCAGCCTCAGATAGAGCCATTGCTGTCCCCACCTCTTCAACCTGTGGTACAGTCTTTGCTGTTGCCATATCTGCAGCTTCTCTGGCAGCCATTGCTGTCCACACCTCTCCAGCCTCAGGTACAGCCGTTGCTGTCGCCACATCTGCAGCCTCAGGTACAGACGTTACTGTCCCCACCTCTCCAGCCTCAGGTACAGAGCCGTTGCTTTCCACAGCTCTCCAGCCTCCAGGGACAGTCTTTGCTTTCCCCCCTCCTCTAGCCTCAGGGGCAGGGATTAACAACATTGATTTTGCGTCAATAAACCTAGCTTTTAAAAAAAAATCTTTACATACTTGTTGTTGATTGTTTGATTTTCCAAGATGCCTTCTGCAAAACTGGAAATTCAATGGCAAAAACTTTGTTAAAGTAACGTTAAGGTTTGTTTGCAAATGTCCAAAAGGTTAGGAAATTGCAAGTTAAGGTAGCCACGCAACCTTAACTCTGCACCTGTCACACTTGACATCACATATGACATCATCAATGACATGGGCAATGACATCACTAAGCACATGACAACATCTTCAGTAACTGCATTCCCACATTCTTTGCTGTCAAGCTCATTATTTCACCAGTGTTCTAAATAAAACCAATTAACTCAGAATACAGTAGAGCTAATTAATTAGTTGGGACCTTTCACAAGCCATATCTCTCCAAACTCTAATATTGGAATCCACAACATTAGCTTTCTTGTATGAACTACACTGTTTCACATGGCAAAAGGAGTCACTGCATTTTCTACAGTATTATTATTCATTTTATTTTTGCACTGTTACCCATTCTTCTTTCAAACTTTACAGTTCAGTAAAAATTCTTGCTAAAATAATCTTATGGCTGGAAGCCAATTATGACATAGAAATGTTCAGGTACAATTGCAGATTTCTGCAGTTCAATGAAGTACATAAAGCAGAAGTGGATTGTAATGTGTGGATTTTATGCTTCCAAGAAACATAAAACACTGCTTTGTGTACCACAGTATACATGGAGCAGCAATATACCATACAGTACTACAGAAGATTCCTTTTCTATTTCACTGGCCCCTTCTGAGTGAAATTTAAAGGAGAGTGTTATCTTACATGTAGGGTTTCACATATTGCATGTCCCATCCATTTTCAGGTACTCCTTTCCAAACATCAAATACTCATCACTACATACCTCAACATGAATTACACATTTCTGAGTACATGGAAATCTGTTGTTGGTTAAAGCACATTTTGACAGCAAAGATAATGCAGTTACTGAACATGTTACCAATCACAATGACTTCCGTATGGCCAGTCTTCGGGGAGAATTTGTCATGTGCTTAGTGATGTCATTGATGATGTCATATGTGATGTCAAGTGTGACAGGAAACATACACATAAGGGTGCAGAGTTAAGGTTGCGTGGCTATCTTAACTTTCCTAACCTTTTGGACATTTGCAAACAAACCTTAACGTTACTTTATATATATGAAAGGCACCCCGCAGCTTAGGCCACCAGTGAAGGATATAGTTCCTTGTTGGAGGCTGAATGTAGTGTTTAATGTACTGATGAAACCTCTGTTTGAGCACATGCACTCACCTGAGTTCAAATTTATGTCTTTCAAGGCGGCTTTCTTGCTTGCAATCACCTCCGCTAAGCGGGTGAGTGAAATGCAAGCATTCTCTGTATCGAAAGCCTGTTTAATTTTTTTAGAATGAAGGTTACCCTTCGTACTAACCCTGCTTTTTTTGCTGAAGTCCAGCTCATTTCCAATCTGACAGGGAGTGCCAGCTCCATACGCTTTGCCCAGTGCAGAACAATTTTGTTGTCTGCTATGGGGCTAAGTCCCAGGGACAGGTTCTGTCTAAACAGCATATGTCTAAGTGGTTGACAGGCACAGTTAAGACTGTTTATGAACTGGCCAATCTGCCTTCGCTAGAGAAGCTCACCAGACATTCCACCAGGGATCAGACAACTTCATGGGTTTTGTTCCAGGGTGCATCTGTCCAGGACATATGCAGTGCAGCAGTGTGGGCTTCCACCCATGCTTTTACCAGACTCTACCGACTGAATGTCGTAGATCTGTAAAACCCTGGGAGTGCTGAGGGCGGCTTCCCAGTCCACCCTCACAACAGAACATTAGAGGTGAGTTCACCCTAATATTTCTTCCAGCTATTGCTGGGATACTGATTAACAAGCACAAGGCAGTTTCAGCTTAGCTTCGTAGCTCAGTGGTATACAACCATGTCCTTGCGACAGCTTGGGTATAACCCATTTTGTAATGGTTAATATGCCCTAATTGAAGGGAATGTTAGGTTATTATTATAACCCTGGTTCCCTGAAATGGGAATGTTAACCATTAACTTTGGAGTCGTGGCGTTCATGGTCGCAGTTCTTGAAGGAAAATGACATTGTTGTCAGTGCGCGCAGCTCCTTTATGCTCTCGGGGGCGGAGCAGCAGCTGCGTCACACTGCTCTGACGAGAAGTCTTTGGTATAGAGTTTTCAGGTCGGGTGTCTTAAAGGGGAAACACCCATTTTGTAATGGTTAATATTCCTATTTCAGGGAACCAGGGTTATGATAATAACCTAATGTTTTCAAAAGAAACCATATTGAGAGCTCCACTGGGCTACTGAGCCTAATTTTAAAATATATATAATAACAGTAAATTTAAAATTAAAGTAGTTCAATCAAATCAGATACGTATAAAGAGATCATAATGAGAGCTCATTTGATTTTATCACTTTACTCAAAGATCGAAGAAGTGAGCTCTTCATTTCTGTTTCGTTCTTTGCCTGTTTGGTATTTTACATGTCTCAATTTGAGCAAAATAATTTGCTCTAAGACAGAAATAACCTTTCATTTTATTCTTTGATCATTCAAATCACGAAATGGTTATTTTTTTATTGGTGATGACCAAATTCTGACTCGGAGTGTAACAACAGGAGATGTAGAGGTGTTAATTCTTATACTTCGTAGATGTTCCACGAAGCGATAAGCGAAACACTGTTTTGTTTCTCCGATGTACAGTTTGTTACACTTCACACAACCAGTGCAGTATACTATTCCTTTACTGGTGCAAGTAAAATTTTCATAAATAGTAAATTAAGATTTCATCCCCATTGATTACTGTGTTGCTGTGGATGTATTTACAAGTAGCACAGTTAAGATTGTCGCATGTTACTATTGACTAAATGTTCCCTAAGATTTTTGTTTCTTTTTTAAGACATCAATGGGGGATTATTGAAAATAGGAGCTGTAGAGGGATCTTCTTGGAGAACACAAACATTTATTTTCATGAGAATAACAGTAGGAATAATATAAAAAATACAAGACCAATATATTATCATTTACAATTGAAACTTTTTGCACATATTTCTAGTGGTCATTTGGTAACCCTACAGTATATTATGGTGCACTGCTCTTGTACCCTGTTTCAGAAACCGTTTCATATTTCAAATAGGTACAGCACAATACGGTACACTGCTCTACATACTATAGGTATAGTAATTATCTTAGGAGGCTGCATAATAAAGATATGTCATTAACAATTCTACAGTAATATTTCATAAAACTATTTTACAACCATTTCCTGACTGTAGTTTGGATAATATACGTTTTTATTGTGCTAGTTCAATGTTACTTTTTTTCTGGTTAACGGGCACGTGAAACTACCAATATAAGAAAGCTGACAAATGTTTAATTTGGCATTAGTTTCCAATAGTTTACCATAGTTTTTTTTTTTAAGACCTACAATACCAAGTTCAGCTGGTGCCAAACCCTTTAGAGGGTCGTCATTGCTGAAGTGCTAATGTGCGCTTTCTGTCCTGCTGGTATTTTGTCAGTGTGCTTGCCCAATTTATTTCTCAGTATCAGTGTTGGCCAATCTCTGGGGCTTTTGGCTGATGACACAGGGCCAGTTGCAGTAATGGCTTTTCAGAGACTCCCAATTCTCCAAGCACCAACACAGTCATGCCAATGTGTAGAGAAGACAACACTGGTTTTATTCATCTGTCCCAAATGGAGAGTTGTACATGTGATCCAGAAGGGAATGTTAAAATATTCTTATTTCATAAAGGTCCAACCTCTGTCTTTTTTCAGTAGACTACAACATGGAAATATCACAAGACTCTGACACTGTTCAACTGTTCTTTGTAAAAGACATTGCCAAGAACTATACTGATGACTTGTATTGTCTACAGTGAACTCCAGCTGTGGGTTTATTTCAGAGTTCATGATGCAGCAACAAGCAAAGGGGGCTGTGACAGGGTGACCGAGGGTCTGACGTCACGGCAGAAGCAGGAACAAAAACACTGACACCAAGGCAAGTACTGCAGTTAACGGCTATGCCGCTTTTATTCAGCAAAAGAAAGATAAATCAAAAGTTTAAACAAAAACACTCGCTCACAGAGCAAAATAAAAGGGTAAATAAGAACAAATCTCGAACACAAAATAAACAATAAATAATCCAGGTCAGGCTGGGCAGTAGCCTTCACTGATCCTGTACGTTTTCTTTTTAGTTTCATTTTCGTGTCCTATCGCCGTCTCTCTAACCCCCACACCTCGAGCTGGAGAGCTGCAGGCTTTTTATATTCAGGTGACCATCTCCCGATTAGCAACAAAATGAATCACTTAATTAATTCGGGAGTTGGCCACCTTCTGCACAAGTTTTTTAATTGTGTTGGGGCTACCCATCCACGCTAAACAGAACAGGGCTACCCAACCACGCTAAACAAAACAATCGGCTACGCCGTCATTAAAACACAACAATAACAAAACATATGGCGCTTCGCCGACATAAAAATAAACAAACACAAAACAATCTGCACAGGGGCGGAGGGGGAGACCCCGATCTAAAAATAAATAAACAAAACAATGTACAGGGCACCTCGCCCTGTTACAGGGGCACATTCATGAGGGACGTCTTCTAATGACCTATCCTGGCAAAGCACAGGTTTTCTACTGTGAAAGAACTACCTAACAATCATGTAAATTATTTTGAAACTTCTGTGAGTTTGTGTCGTTATCCTATAAGAATTAAAAATGTCTCTATGACAAACCAATATACAGTGCCTATAGATAGTCTACACCCCCCTTCAAAATGTTATTCTAGCAATTTGTAGAAAATGAATTAAAAATAAAAACTGAAATAGCAAGTTAAGTGGCCTCCACCTGTGTTAAATTGTAGTGATTCACATGATTTCAGGATAAATTCAGCAGTTCCTGTAGGTTCCCTCTGCTGGGTAGTGCATTTCAAAGCAAAGACTCAACCATGAGCATCAAGGCACTTTCAAAAGAACTCCGGGATAAAGTTGTTGAAAGGCACAGATCAGAGGATGGGTATAAAAAAATATCAAAGGCCTTGAATATCCCTTGGAGCACGGTCAAGATGATTATTAAGAAGTGGAAGGTGTATGGCACCACCAAGACCCTGCCTAGATCAGGCTGTCCCTCCAAACTGGATGACCGAACAAGAAGGAGACTGATCAGAGAGGCTACCAAGAGGCCAATGACAACTTTGCAAGACCTACAGGCTTTTATGGCCAAGACTGGTCAAAGTGTGACAACAATATCCCAAGCACTCCATCTGGCGTGTATGGTAGGGTGGCAAGAAGGAAGCCATTACTCAAGAAAGCTCACCTTGAATCCTGTTTGAAGTATGCAAAAAAACACTCAGGAGATTCTGCAGCCATGTGGCAAAAAGTTTTGTGGTCTGACGAAACTAAAATGGAACTTTTTTACCTAAATGCAAAGCGTTATGTTTGGTGCAAACCCAACACAGTGCATCACCCAAAGAACAACATCCCTACTGTGAAGCATGGTGGTGGCAGCATCATGTTATGGGAATGTTTTTCATCGGCAGGGACTGGGGCACTTGTCAGGATAGAAGGGAAAATGAATGGAGCAAAGTACAGATAAGTCCTTGAGGAAAACCTGCTGCCCTCTGCAAGAAAGCTGAAACTGGGACAAAAGTTCACCTTTCAGCATGACAACGACCCAAAGCACACAGCCAAAGCTAAACTGGAGTGGCTAAGGAACAAAAAGGTAAATGTCCTTGAGTGGCCCAGTCAGAGCCCCGACCTAAATCCAATTGAAAATTTGTGGCATGACTTGAAGATTGCTGTCCATTAACGCTCCCCAAGGAACTTGACAGAGCTTGAACAGTTTTGTAAAGAAGAATGGTCAAATATTGCCAAATCTAGGTGTGCAAAGTTGGTAGAGACCTATCCCAACAGACTCACAGCTGTAATTGCTGCCAAAGGTGCTTCCACCAAGTATTAAGTCACGGGGGTGGAGACTTATCCTATTATGATCTTTCAGGTTTGTATTTTTAATATATAATTTTTTTCTCAATAAAAACTTTTTTCCCTTTAACAGTGTGTAGATAAGTGGAAAAAAATCCTAATTTAAATGCATGAAACTCTGAGGCACTGACACAACAAAATGTGAAAAAGTTCAAGGGGGTGTAGACTTTCTATAGGCACTGTATATATATGTATGTATATATATATATATATATATATATATATATATATATATATGTGTGTGTGTGTGTGTGTGAAATATATGCAAATATATTGTGCCCACTTTTTGTAATACAATATATTATCTTTTTAATATATTCTAAACATAAATACATAAAATGTTTGTGTGTAAAATATGTCCTGAATATGTTGTTCGACGATGTTTGAACTTGGGGTGATTGAGCCTTCCAGGAGCGAGTGGTGCAGTCCAATTGTGATAGTGGCCAAAAAGGAGGGCACCAACCGCTTCTGCGTTGATTTCCGTAAGGTAAACATTATTGCCAAGTTCGATGCCTACCCCATACTCTGGACCTGACAAAGGGATACTGGCAGATCCCCTTAACCGACAGTTCTAGAGAGAAAAATGCATTTTCAAACCCTGATGGGCTGTTTCATTTCAAAACCATGCCGTTTGGGCTACATGGTACACCCGCTGCCTTTCAGAGACTGATGGACCAGGTTTTATGCCCACATCATGAATATGCAGCAGTATACTGATGACGTGGTCATTTACAGCTCCACCTGGCGAGAGCATTTGGCTAGGGTTACGGCCGTCATTCAGTCTCTAAGGGTAGCCTGGCTGACAGCTAACTTGGGAAAATGCGTGTTTGCCAAAACAGAGACTCAATATTTGGGATTATGAATGGGGAATGGAAGGGTGAAATCCGTTGTCACCAAAATCCAGGCTTTGGTAGACGTGTCGGTCCCCAAAACCAAGACTCAGGTGAGGTCGCTACTGGGATTAGCCAGTTATTACCACCACTTTATCCCTGAGTATGCTACAGTGGTTAAACCTTTAGTCAACCTCACCAAAAAGAGTGCACTAAATTTAATTAAGTAGCATGTCAGGGGGCATTTGATACTATTAAGTGAAGACTCTACCAGGCCCCCACTCACACCTGATTTCACCAAGAGATTCATCCTCCACACCGACGCTTCAGATGTCGGTTTGGGTGCGGTCTTATCGCAAAAGGTTGATGGAGTAGAACACCCGATATTATATATCGTAAAAAGATGCTCCCCCAGGAGCGTAACTACTCCATGGTTGAAAAGGAGTGTTTGGTCATTAAATGGGCTACTCACTCTTTACGATACTACCTGCTGGGACATTCATTTGATCTTGTCACAGACCACGCCCCACTCAAGTGGTTAAGCACAATGAAGGACAGAAATGCCTGGATAACTCGGTGGTATCTGGCATTGCAGCCCTTCATGTACCACATGGTACAGCATGTGGGGAAAGACCATCCAAATGCAGATTATCTTTCCCGGGAGGGGGAAGTAATGGGAAAGGTAGATTCAGCCGAGTGTTCCTTCGGTTCCACTCTGAGCAGTGGGATATGTGACAGAAATAGAATGATCTTTGGTGGTAAATCTCACCCCCGACCTGTGAGGGCGCTAAGTAACTGGAACAGAGTACCCTGGACTGTTTGGCCTGACACTTCATTCCTAGGGTTAAAAGGAAGTCGGTCATCTAGAAAGGGGGTGGAGCTTTGGTGCACTAACTCATCAACCTGGAAGGGAAATGATGTAGCAGCCGCGGATTGGAGGAGCGGCCACAATGGTTTACCAAGGGGTCATGTGTGACGGTACAAATAGGGGACAAAGCGATGTAATCTGTTACTTCGTTTTGGTTAGAGAACAACCTGGAAGGACCTGTGAATTGTGTGTAAAAACATATCGTGAGTGTTTATTTTGTTTGTCTCTAATTGTTACTTGTTGTGATTAGTAGACGGCTAACACGTTCCTGAGCTGTCGCTGAGCACAAAACCTTGAACACCACTGCACCAAA
This sequence comes from Acipenser ruthenus, assembly GCF_902713425.1. Taxonomy (NCBI): domain Eukaryota; kingdom Metazoa; phylum Chordata; class Actinopteri; order Acipenseriformes; family Acipenseridae; genus Acipenser; species Acipenser ruthenus. The sequence goes on along the minus strand of NC_081193.1, from coordinate 49,107,862 downwards.
AAGTCACGAATACATTGTACCTGCACCACGAGCACTAAAACATGCACCCAGGACTGGTGACTGTGTTTTGTATTGTGTTTTCGTTCTGCAAATTGACTGTGCTTATTATTTGGAACTATAAACCCGTTTTTGATAACAGTGCACTACCCATTGCTGGGTATTGCCTGGGATATATTATTTGCAGTCTCCAGACGGGGATTATAAATAAATGACCATTGCACTTGGATTCTTGTTGCCTTTTCATTAATCACCGCATCACTCCTGCACCTGCACACTGCAAGCCACTTTGCCTCAATGTTTTATTATATTATGCAAATATACCAAATACAATGCAACAGATAAACTACAGATTACCAGTGCCTTTGCTGGAGATCACATACAGTCGTCTAATTGCAGGTAGTGCCCACTGGAGTGAGTCTGGACTACAACACATGATTAGGTGCAAGAGAACATCAGCCACTTTTCATCTGTACTATTTTCTTTCAAATATCTGCATATTCCAAAATTAGAAATAAAATACATAAAGGACCAAAATCTTTAACAGAAGAAATGACGACTAGTGATAATATTGATAGTGCTATTATCAATAATATAATATTGATAGGGCAAGAAATTGATTTTAAACCCTTGGTTGTCACTCATTTAAACAAAACAAAATCAAAAAGTTATATCAGCTAACACTTATATTTGATTTCAGTAACATAAAACATTTAATAAATGGGTTTATTGTAAACTTGATGTCCTATTCCAAAGTGCAAAGTCAGATTCCTCAGAGTACCAAAATAATTTGTAACACAATCAAATTTGCAATTAACTTAGAGCTGGTTAGAAAAAATAGGGTCCTTGATGTCTAAACAAGTCAAATGATTTGTAAAATGCAAGTAGAGGACTTTATTTAATCCAAATACAGCCAACCGTTATTAGCACTTTATGGTTGCTCAAAGGGTCCTTTCCATCATAACCTATATGTCTTCTGTTGTATGAAGTTTGGCTCGTTTTTAAGTATCAACATGGGGCATGAAGCACATATTGTCACATATGACAACGCAATAAAGAGTAATCTTTCTACAAAGAGCAAGTTATTGCTGGTTGTGTTGCAAGAATCATCTTTTATATTGCCACCCAGTGAAGAACAGCAATTCCCTGGTAATATCTAACAGCTACCTCATAATAAAGTTTTTCGCTAAGCAAGAAAAGTTTTGTAATGAAAAAGGTTTTGTTTTTGCTGTGTTTAGTAATTTGGTAAAGCAAAATGTCAGAGTTGAATCCCTGTTGAATTTAGTATTAATGAAAGGTGAGGGCCATCTCTGTCCTGTAGTAGCTATAGCACTGTTAACATTTCTGTTTCTGCTTGAGAGTGTTCCCCAGCTGGGAGGATACCCTCTGCAGTTAACCCCTATCCTCCTTGGAAAATGCTGCAATAAAAAACAACCAGCCAACGTGGTAGCTGGTAAGTTGTAAAGCTTCTGGAACTGTAACTTTATTATACATTTTTATTCACAACCAATTAAGATAAATAGAAATACTGTCATTGGGCCCTGTACAAACCACAGATGTAATAAGTGCCCACAGATGTACTAATCTCTCCCAAAAATGTTATACCCATCTACAAAAATTCAGTTAATATTTATTATAAAAATAAAAAATAAAACATTTGTCATAATTAACTAGAAGAGTATATACTTTAATCATTGGGCAGTCATTTTTGGGGGTATGCGAATGGCTTTTTTAAAAATCTTTATATCCAAAACAGGCACTAATGAATATTATTAATTATAAGTTAAATTGTTATTTAAATACATAAATAAATATGTGCTAAGTAAGTCACAGGCATTATCATGGATGCAACATTTGTGGGAGACATTGTATTATTATTTCTTTCTTTCTTAGCAGACACCCTTACCCAGGGTGACTTACAGTTGTATACAAAAAATACATATCAAGAATTACAGTACAAGAGCAATATACAAAATACAGTGGGGTGAGGGTGGAGAAGGGGCGGGAGAAGCAAGTCAGAGAGAACACCAGACGAGCAGTGGAGTTCTGGATGAGCTGGAGCGGATGGGTGGTGGACGCAGGGAGTCCGGCCAGGAGGGAGTTGCAGTAGTCTAGGCGGGAGTGTACCAGGGCCTGGACGAGGAGTTGCGTGGAGTAGTTGGTGAGGAAGGGTCGGATTCTTCGTATGTTGCTCAGGAAGAATCAGCAGGTGAGTGCTAGAGTGGAGTTGTGCTGGGAGTAGGAGAGGCAGGGGTCCAGGGTTACTCCGAGGTTCTTGGCTGAGGAAGAGGGAGAGAGTGTGGTAGATTCCAGAGGAATGGAGATAGAGAGATCAGAGGAGGGGGAAGATGAGGAGGGGAAGAAAAGGAGGTCAGATTTAGAGAGGTTGAGTTGGAGGTGATGTGAGTGCATCCAGGAGGAGATAGCAGACAGACAGGTAGAGATATGGGAGGGGATGGTAGGGTCAGAGGGGGGGGAAGGAGAAGAAGATCTGAGCATCATCAGCATAGAAATGGTATGAGAAACCATAGGATGTGATGAGGGGGCCCAGGGAGCGGGTCTAGAAAGAGAACAGGAGAGGACCCAAGACTGTATGAATAGGCATTTACATGTGTTTTGTTTTCATTGTTTTCAAACAATCAGAAAAAAAAAAACTTTCTATCTTTTTTTATTTCCCACAGGTATTTGCCTCAATGCAGCTAAAGGTCTAAAATAATGTTCCCATCAGAAGTCCAATTTTGCATGTCCATGCCAGTTGGTCCAAGGGCTTGTTATCATGGTAATGACCTGCTAAAATGTGAACTTTGATGGAAGCATTGAAATGGCTATCACAGCACACCTGCAGAGAGATATTTTTATAAGTGATGCATTCTCAGAATGGATTTTCTCTTAATTTAAAGATGCACTGGCCCATTTCTAACCATGTCACTGATATACAATTACAAACATATTAGAAAATGACCAATAACTCATGCTGCTATGTGACCATGGTGGTTGTGAGGTGATGTCAGACCAGGAAGTTAGACAGACAACAGTACTGGTGTTGAATTCACTGGTGCGCGAGTTTTATTGCAAAATAAAAGGTTTAAACAGAAAACAAAACACTTATCCCAAAACAAAATGACATGATGGTCAAAACAGACATACACTAAACAAACATGATGAGACAAACCCAAAACAAGTAACATGCTGGTTTAAATTCAGCACAAATAGCAATTGTAATTCTTTAGTTTTCTTTACCTCCCGGCTCTCATTCCCTCCTCACCGAACACCCAATCCCGAGTGAAAGATTTGTGCTCTTTTGATCTACAGCTGTGCCGGGGCTCATTTGCTAATTAATCATCCACTTGAATCCTGGCACAGTCTGCATGTGAACTCATTTGTGCAATCCCCGTGCCCACATACAAATACACATTTTAATCTGCACGTGAAGTGATTGTGAAATCCCCGTGCCCAACTACAAATATAAATGTTAAATCACTCGTGCTACATAACCCAAACCATACCCCGTGCACCAATACATGCATACAAACAATAAAACACCACATAAAACACAAAATACGCACAGGGGCGGGGGCAGGGGTACCCCGCCACATGCTATCAGGCAAAAAAGACCCTTTGTTTGTGAAACCGTTGTAAAAAGTGTTGATAAAATGTGAACTATAATCATTATTTTAATTTATTTTATTTTAATCAATTGCAAGCTACATTTTTTGTTATAAAGCTAAACAAAAATCCCTCTTTAAAGTGATAGGATGCAAGATATTTAATTATTTGGGACCTTTCAGAACATAAGTCAAAATAGTTTCTGGTTTGAATTTAAACACACAATTACCGTCAAAAGAATGTGGTTAAGTGCTTGTATGATATACAACACTAGAAAGCTAGATCTATAGTGTGAATAGCATAGAAGTACTGGATGTTTTACAGCAATTTACAGAGACATAATTTTGCAAATACTAGTATGGTTTGTAGTAGAGGCCGGTGTTGTAACCAATAGTGCCTCCCTGTAAGATAGTGTCTTTTTGCTAACTGCGCATGCACAGAACTTTGAAGACATGCGCATAGTAGAAGATTAGGGGAGGCGGTATTGTGTTTCTCTGGAAAATTAATAGACTGATCTGTACATTCAGTTGGAAGGGTATTTTTTCTTTAAAAAATAAAAAAATAAATAAAAACTGACTACCTCTAATTTTGTCTGCGAGACCTTTTCCCTATCCTCCATGTCGAGTTACACACACCTTACATTACAGCTTCTGGTTTTCTGTGTTTTAGAACGACTTTTCGCCTCTCTTTTACAAATTAATTTCACAATTAACACATTTCTCAGTTTTAATTCATAAACCAAAACACATTAAACAGTGCTCAGCATCATTTTAAAAGGAAAGTAGAAAAACACAGGCTAAACTTTTTATTTGTTTTAACCTTAATAATCGCTTTTACAAAGCTGCTGTCAGCCACAGCTCACGCTTCTACAAGTCGGCTTTCTCTTCTCTTTAGCTCTTTCTCTTCTCTTTAGCCCTTTCTCTTCTCTTTAGCTCTTTCTCTCTTCGCTCTGTTCTCCTTCTCTCAGTCCGACCCCAGGATACAGCTCTCAGCTCCTTTTATAGGAGAGCTGGAGCGAGGCGGTGCCTGTTCCAGCCAATCCAGAATGGACACATCGCTCTGCTGGAACGTTCCAGAATGACAGCTGTATGGAAATCGCCCAGCCCAAGTGCCTCAGTCTGGGGATCGGAATATTCTAGATGAAAGGCGGCAGGGACTCAGCCTGACTGCGGGTAACCTCGCTGGATGGAAAAGTACAGGCTGAGTTCTCCCATTCACTCCAGCGCGCTGACCACGCCCCGACCCACGGGGTGCGCTCTTCCGGGTTGTTAACAAGCAGTCAGCGTGCCGGCCCCACCCATCTCACCAGCCCGCCTTGGGACCCGCCGTTACGATATTATTCAGTGCTAATTTAGCAGTTTGAAGCCTATTCAGATTACATTTTTAAATGAAAACAACAGATTTGGAAGCATTTTGATAGTTACAACTAAATCAAAGTAGCTATTTTAGAGGTATAAAACTAATGTAGCTTCATAAAGGTAGGTTTATGGTGCATCTCTCAACTTACGGCGGCACACTCATACGGGGAGGCAGTATCGAATGGGTTTATTCTATCTTATAATGCCTCTGGGAGGCACTATCGTACAGGGAGGCAGTATCGGTTACGACACCAGCACGGGTAGAAAATAAGGAACTGGGCACCCTTCGTGAAAAATAACCGGATATCCGGGTCTTTTTCGGGTAATGATTAAAAAAAAAAAAATCACATATATTAATGTTTTAAGTGCAATTATACATATTTAATACTATATAGTACATATACATTTAGTCCCTTCAGATCTTTAGACTTGTGTAAACTTTTTCAGTATTGGAAACATCGAAAAAAAATAAAAATAAAATAATAATAATAATAATAATAATAATAATAATAATCTCAGTTTGAATACAGTTATGTTAAATACGCTTCATGCTGCAGGATTCTTTGTAACATCTATTGGCCATATTCGAATCCGTTGTTGTTGTTAATGTAATGTTGTACTTGTTAGTGTTCTGCGATACCTGATTTAGGCTACCTCGATACGATACCCTGCATAAGATCACGATATTCGATATTATCACGATTCTTTGAATTTTATGTCCATTACATGTTAAATGGCTGTCAAATAAAAATGTTCGCAAGTACAAAGTGTGGTAGAGGCTAAAACTCACTTAATGCTACAGCATGGTGGAATGCTTGCTTTTTAATTTTATTTTTTTTAATTTTCAAAACTGTGCCCTTTAAATCGAGGACTTGTGGTGAGTGTCTGTGCTGTGCTGTGAAGGTTGTGCTCAAGACTGGGTGCTGGCTCCATGGCTGCAGCTCCTGGTGCATTAATCCTGCTCTGCAACACGTGGTAATGAGATCGTTGAAAGGAGACAACTAATATGCTACACAAGCATTTTCCAACCAATCAATCCATGAACTTTTTCCATTTATGACAGTGACTGTTGTAAACTTGTAAAAGATATGTATTATTAGACTGTTTCAGAGAACTTTTTAATCCTCAGCAATCCACTGGTGACTACACGTTGTCTGAAGTGAACCCACCTACTGTACCAGTTAAGCAGTGTGTGCTGGAAAGCCTTGTCAGAATGGGTCAGGTAAGGGCGCAGTGGTGGCTTAATTGACAATTGCATGTCTTTTTTGGAATTGTCAGCTCTTAGCGTCAAGTAAAACATAGTTTGTGTTTAATATCCATTCTTTTTTCACTAGAAGGCTGATTTTTATATGCAATGGAAAGTAGATCCCTCCATTTAGATTGTACTCCTCTCTGTATATCACAAAGAAAGTTTTTGGTTTGCTATATTTTTTTTTTATTATTTGTAGTGCAACTCTTAATTTTTATATAAGAAAAGTTGTCTACTATTAAAACAAACATTTCCAAGTAGGACCACATTTTAGAAACACATATACATAGACTTCTCATACATAAAACAAGCTATTAGTATAATGATATGTATAACGCTAACAGAAAATGAAAACATATATACATCATTTTGTAAAAACAACTGTATACATAAGTTAAATACATACTTACAATTGTATAACCTAAAAATGAATACATTTGTAAAAGAACCCTACCTAAAAAATAAAAAATAATAAAACCTTTTTACAATTTAATAAATGGTTCATAATGGTTGTCTTCTTCTTTTAAGACAGGGAACAGCAGGGTTTACATTTTTACATTCTTGTAAGAGTTTACATGTTTGAGAATTGGGCACAACAGAATTAGGCACATTTATACAAGACAGTCCCTTTAGGAAAGCCAACCAACCCAAGGGTCTTCTGTGTGCTGGTACATTACTAAACCCCATCACGCTTTTGATTAAATCAACCATGTGTGAGACACACGGTATTACCTATTAAAATAAATTCTCCTTTATCATTCCATGATGTAATACTAGAGTTCTGACCCATCGTTTGTAAAAGAAATTCAGCTTTCCTCTTAGACCTATGTGGGACTCTCCTCATTACATAATCCTCAACCTGTGATCCTTCTTCTGGAACGGGTTCTACAATAGCTTCAGTAGGAAGAAGTATTAGTCTCTTTTTCATCTTGTTTAAGCAGGGTGAGATATCTCTGTAAAATGACTGTATATAATTTACTTTTTTCATAATCGCTGACGTCTGTTCTGAGTAGAATGTTTTTCATTTCCTTATCAAGACAACTTTCCACAGCCTTTCTAATAGGCTCTGCTGCCAAGGGGGTTTGCTGTCTGAGTCTGTCAAGCTGCTGCTTAGGGACAAGGAACATTTTCTGAGTATGATCCATTTTTTATTTTAGCTCCGAGATGCAAAGAGATTTGCAATCCCTTGCAGTGAACCTATAAAGCCTCCTTTCTTTTTAAGAGTGTGTTTCTTATTACATAGATTTTTTTTAAAATGAGGTGCTGTTTTTTTAGTTGTTTTAATTGTTTTGTGGTCAAGGGGATGTTAAAGTGTTTAATGCGTTTTCAGAAATAGATTTGATAAGATCATCTGAGGCTTTTTTGTAAAACAACTCTTCTCTGCTGAGAATAACCTTTAACTCAGTGTTTCTCAACGGGGTCTGTACCACCCCCAAGGGTACGTTCTGAAGCCAAAGGCGAGCGTTTACATCCAAGAGGGCGGGAGGGGGGCATTTTAGCTAAAAAGGGGGGCGTTGTGTTTTCTTATTTAAAATGAAGGAAACTTTTATTTCAAAATGTTGATTAACTACTGTCACAAAGACGGCCGGAGTGGGTGGCGTCAGACCAGAAGCAGGAAATAAACAGACAGAGACTTGGAGTTTGGTGGAGCTGAGCGAATGCTTTCGCTCAGCATTTAATAAACAGAACAGAAAATAAAAGGTTTTAAACACAAAAACAGGACACGGCACTTCACGCCAAAATAAAGAGACAAACAAAATGGACTATACAGTAAACAGACAGTGCACGGACAGACACACAAACAAACACGGTGAGTTTTAAATAAACAAGTATCGTGCTGGTCCTACCAGCACGTAAGAGCAATTGATATTTAAACTTACTTTAACTTTATTTCTCCTTCTCTCTCTCCCGTTCACTACTCACCGAACACCCAACCCCGACTGAATAAAACGTGCATCTATTTATACTGTTGTGCTGGGATTCAATTACTAATTAATTATTCACTTGAATCCCAGCATGTGAATTAATTACGTGCAACCTCATGCTCACATATTACATTTAACCAGCACGTGAAGTGATTTGTGCCCTCCTCGTGCCTAAATACAAATCTACATTTTTAACTCACACGTGAAACACAGACCCGTTTATATCCCGTGTACCAATGACTATACACCAACATTAACACACGCACGCACCATACAACACATAATATGCACACAGGGGAGGGGCACATTGCCACAACTACAATGTGCCAGTGATGGACTCACTGACTCACTGTCAGAAATGTTTGTTGCTACGCAGCAACGTCACTGCCATCTGTGCTATCCGGTTTGTCATGCAAATGTAATATGGTCCAATCAGAACAAAGCAGCTGTTCCATTTATGCCTGTTGCCACTGTACATATAACATATGATCCATAAAAGATTCATCTTTTGCGATGTTCCGACAATATTTTGCAATCTATGAATTCACCCTGTATAATTAACAACATAATCAGTAATCTCCAATTTGCACAATAACAGTTTTATTACAAAAGCGAAAGCCATTGTGTGCTTGTATATAAACCTTGTTAATTTCAAATTTTCCAAAGCTTACAATTTAAAAAATCTTTATCCACTTGGTATGTGCACACAGGTCAGTGTATGTTAGGATCAAGCCATACACCTCTTTCAAAACCCTAATCTTTTCATTAAAACTATGATACATGGTACCACAGGTTTCTTTGCTTAGTGGGTTTACATCATTAGAGTCATAAGTGTCACAGCCATGGAAAAAACAACCTGCAAATTTGTTAACAAGAGCAAAACCATCCAAAAAATAGGGCCCTATTTTTTGTTCTCCACCTTTCAGTGCGTTCCTGTGGGAAAGTGGTTTGCAGTGCTCAGGTGTACAGGTGATTCAGGTGCTCCAGACAAAGGACAAACACAATGTTCACAGGTCAGGTTCTTTAATATCCTTGAAAAGGTTTTAAATAATAAAGCTGGCTCTACCCAGCAATGGGTATTGCCAGCGCCAAAAACAAGGGGTTGCAGTCCCGAAATAATAATTCGAAATAATAATAACACAAAACATGTAACACAGTCACAAACAACACGTCTGGCTGCAGCTCCCGGCTTCGTATCAGCCGTCTGGCAAAGACAAACACACGCGTTTTATCAATGGGACAACACTTCATTTAAGGTTCCCGTCCTTGTTTCCTCCCATTAACCACAACAAAGGAACCGATTACGGCATCACGTCCCCCTAAAGTTTTATCAATGGGACAACACTTCATTTAAGGTTCCCGTCCTTGTTTCCTCCCATTAACCACAACAAAGGAACCGATTACGGCATCACGTCCCCCTAAAGTTTTATCAATGGGACAACACTTCATTTAAGGTTCCCGTCCTTGTTTCCTCCCATTAACCACAACAAAGGAACCGATTACGGCATCACGTCCCCCTAAAGTACCCTAAGCCCCGCCCCCTCCGATAGCTAGTTCAATCACGTCTCCTCCAATTCATGACTGAAACTTCGCTCACCGTACTAGGGCGATGGCTCCAGGTACCGTAACGCCGCCCTCTTCCTGAATGGCCGGCTTCCGACTGCCCCCGGAATGAACTGCCCAACCATTCAGTATGAAGCCCGCAGTTCCTGTTGTACAGTGCCCTCACCGGTTGAGAGGGATTGTTGATTCAGATTCATTCGCTCTTCGTCACATATCCCACTGCTCGGCTGAATCTAGCTTACCCATTACACCCCCATCCCGGGAAAAGTAATCCGCATTTTGATGATCTTTCCCTGCACGGTGTGTCATGAAATACATGAAGGGTTGCAGCGCCAGATACCACTGAGTTATCTGGGCGTTGCTATCCTTCATCGTGCTTAACCATCAGAGTGGGGCATGGTCAGTGACGAGATTGAAAGAATGACCCAAGAGGTAGTAGCGTAAGGTCTGAGTGGCCCATTTAATGGCCAGACATTCCTTTTCTATGACGGAGTAGCTGCGCTCCCGAGGGAGCATTTTCTTGCTTATGTAGAGGATGGTGTGTTCTACTCCGTCGACCTGCTGGGACAAGACCGTCCCCAGACCAAGATCCGAAGCGTCGGTGTGGATGAGGAATTCCTTATCAAAATCTGGTGTGATCAGGGCGGGGGCTTGGCAGAGTCGTTGCTTAATGGTATCATAGGCCTCCTGACATTCCCCTGTCCATTTAATTAAAGTTGGTGCGCTCTTTTTAGTGAGGTTCACTAGAGGGTTTACCAGCTTGTCGTACTGGCGGATGAATCGGCGGTAATAACCGGCCAACCCCAAGAGAGACCTCTCACCTGGGACTTGGTTTTTGGGATTGCCTCATCCATCAAAGCCTGGACTTTGGTGGCGACGGGTTTCACCTGCCCATGTCCCATAACAAATCCTAAATATTGGGTTTCTTCTTTGGCAAATGCACATTTACCCAAGTTGGCTGTCAGCCGGGCTACCCTCAGAGACTGCAAGATGGCTGCGACCCTAGCCAAATGCTCTCGCCAGGTGGAGCTGTAAATCACCACATCATCAATATACGCTGCTGCATATTCATGATGTGGGCGTAAAACCTGGTCCATTAGTCTCTGAAAGGCAGCGGGCACACCATGTAGCCCAAGCGGCATGGTTGTGAAATGAAACAGACCATCAGGGGTAGAAAATGCAGTTTTCTCACGTGATCTGCGGGTTAATGGGATCTGCCAGTATCCCTTCGTCAGGTCCAAAGTCGAAATGAACCTCGCCGTTCCCAGTCTGTCTAGAAGCTCGTCGACCCGAGGCATGGGATATGCATCGAACCGAACAATAGCGTTGACCTTGCGGAAATCAACGCAAAAGTGGTTGGTGCTGTCCTTTTTGGCCACTATCACAATTGGACTGCACCACTCGCTCCTAGAAGGTTCAATCACCCCAAGCTCGAGCATCGACTGCACCTCTTTGCAAACGCCACCTCGTCGACTTTCCAGGATCCGGTGAGGTCTCTCCTGAACCATGACACCTGGTGGAGAGATAATGTCATATTCAACGAGATTAGTTCTGCCGGGCACATCAGAAAAAACATCCCTGAACTCCTCAATTAACCTGCACAGATCTCTCTGCTGATCTGGGAGTAACTGTTCCCCCATCGGAATGTTCTGTATGCTAGGGGCCTCTATACAGGGTCCAAAATCATCCTCTACCTCGCCTGGGGCTATAAATAAGGCCTCCCTTGCCTGCCAGGGCTTTAATAAATTGATATGGTAAATTTTCCGTTCATTACGGCGATCGGGCTGCCTAATTTCATTATTCACTTTCCCTATAGCCCGAATCACCTCATATGGCCCCTGCCATTTAGCATATAGCTTGGATTCCGACGTGGGAAGAAGCAGCATTACCTTGTCTCCTGGCCGAAAGGTCCGAATTTGTGCATTTTTATTGTAATGCTGCTGTTGCCGGTGCTGAGCCGATTTTAGATTGTCCTGGGCCAAACGACCAACCAAATCCAGGCGATCACGGAGTAGGAGCACATGCTGCACTACATTTTTGGACGAGCCTTTATGCTCTTCCCACCCCTCTCTCAACAGATCGAGGATGCCGCAAGGCTGTCGGCCATACAAGAGCTTAAAGGGGGAGAACCCTGTTGAAACTCTGCGTCACCTCTCTCACTGCAAAAAGGAGGTAGGGGAGAAGTGATGCCAAATGTTTTTGATTCACAAATCGTTTCAGCATCTGCTTTAATGTTTGATTAAAACGTTCCACTGTTGGATGATAAACAGATGTCCGGATGGGACGTATTTTTAACATTTTATACACCTGCTGTAGCGTTCGAGACAGAAAGTTAGTCCCATGGTCAGTCAGTATTTCTTTGGGAATCCCTACTCTCGACATAATCTGTACTAGTTATTTGGCTATTGCAGCGGCACTAGTGGACCTCAATGGAACTGCCTCCGGGTATCGCGTTGCATAATCCACCACTACTAATATATGCATATACCCGGAGTCAGAAGGTAGCAAAGGGCCGACTATGTCCATTGCAATGCGCTCAAAGGGAGTGGAAATAATTGGCAGTGGGACCAAAGGGACCAAAGGAGCAGGGCGATCCGGCGCTACTCGCTGGCAGTCTGGGCATGTGGCTACATATTTTGACACTTCATTATGAAGCCCTACCCAATAAAATGGAGCCAATATGCGTTACCTTGTCTTGTCGGCTCCCAAGTGTCCTGCAAAGGGGATGTCATGCGCCAGCCTCATGACCTCGGGCCGACACGACGGGGGAACCATCAATTGTGTTACAGGCTGTCCTGTGCCTGTGGCAGGGTTTACCCTATACAGTAATTGCCCCTTGATACTGAAGTGCGGATATACCAGCACCCCAGCGCCTTCAACATCTTTACCTTCAATACACCGGACCTGTCCCCAAGCATGCACCAGTGTGGGGTCGTGTAGCAGGGCGCTAGAGAGCCCTGTACGTATGTATTTGTTTATTTTATAATGGGGTTCCCCTGTGCAGATTATTGTTTTGTTTTTGTTTATTATGATTTAGTATTTAAATGTATGACAGCGTAGCCGTTTGTTTATTTTGTTATTGTTTAGTAACGTGGATGGGAAGCCCCATCCACATGGTATTTTAAAAACTTGTGCAGATTGTGGCCGAGGGGTAATAGGATAATTACTAACTAGTTAAACCCCTCGGCCACGATATAAAAAGCCTGCAGCACTCTCAGTTCGAGGTGGGTGTGAGAGAGGAGAGAGCGAGCAGAGAGAGGAACGGTATTTAAAAAAGACAAAGGATCAGTGAAGGCTATTGCCCAGCATGACCGTGTTACTTTTGTGTTCGTGATAGCAGATTACAGTACTCTGAAGTACAGGATTAAATACAGTAAAATAGGGGGCAGATAAGAGCAAGTAAAGTGCATTTAAGGAAGGGTGATAAGTGTCCCAGGGGAAAAACAGAGGAGTTCTACAGGTGCTGTCTGAAGAGGTGAGTCTTGAGGAGGAGCCGGAATGTGGTCAGGGACTGGGCAGTCCTGACATCTGTAGGAAGGTCATTCCACCACTGCGGAGCAAGTGTGGAGAAGGAGCGGGCTCTGGAGGCAAGGAAGCGTAGAGGAGGTAGAGCCAGTCTTCTAGTGCAGGCGGAGCGGAGAGGTCGAGTGGGGGTGTAGGAGAGATGAGGGTCTGGAGGTAGCTGGGTGCAGTCTGGTCAAGGCATCTGCAGGCTAGTACAAGAGTCTTGAACTGGATGCGAGCGGTGATCGGGAGCCAGTGGAGTGAGCGGAGTAGTGGAGTTGCGTGGGAGAAGCGAGGCAGAGAGAACACCAGGCGGGCAGCGGAGTTCTGGATGAGCTGGAGCGGACGGGTGGCGGACGCAGGGAGGCCAGCCAGGAGGGAGTTGCAGTAGTCTAGGCGGGAGAGTACCAAGGCCTGGACCAGGAGCTGGGTGGCATAGTTGGTAAGGATGGGTCGGATTCTTCGGATGTTGCTCAGGAAGAATCGGCAAGTGCGTGCCAGAGTGGAGATGTGCTGGGAATAAGAGAGGCAGGGGTCCAGGGTGACTCCGAGGTTCTTAGCGGAGGAAGAGGGAGAGATTGTGGTAGATTCCAGAGGAACAGAGATAGAGAGATCAGAGGAGGAGGAGGGAAAGAAAAGGAGGTCAGATTTAGAGAGGTTGAGTTTGAAGTGATGTGAGTGCATCCAGGAGGAAATAGCAGACAGACAGGTAGAGATACGGGAGGGTATGGTGGAGTCAGAGGTGGGGAAGGAGAGGAAAATCTGAGCATCATCAGCATAGAAATGGTATGAGAAACCATAGGATGCGATGAGGGGGACCAAGGAGCGGGTGTAGAGAGAGAACAGGAGAGGACCCAAGACTGACCCTTGGGGGACTCCTGTTGAGAGAGGGCGAGGTGTGGTGGTTGCTCCAGCCCAGGTTACCTGGTAAGTGCAGTTGGAGAGGTAGGAGGAGAACCAGGCCAAAGCAGTGCCAGAGATTCCCAGGTCAGCGAGAGATGATAGTAGAATAGAGTGATCAACAGTGTCAAAGGCAGCAGAGAGGTCGAGGAGAATTAGGACAGAGGAGAGAGAGGCAGCTCGGGCAGACTTTAGTGAGTTGGTGACAGACAGGAGGGTGGTTTCAGTGGAGTGAGCAGAGCGGAAGCCAGATTGGAGAGGGTCGAGCAGAGAGTGGTTGGACAGGAAAGCAGAGAGCTGGCGGTGTACAGTCCGCTCGAGGGTTTTGGAGAGGAAGGGTAGGAGGGAGACAGGACGGTAGCTCTGGAGGAGGGTGGGGTCGAGGGTAGGTTTTTTGAGGAGGGGAGTGATAGAGGATTTTTTGAAGGCAGAGAGAAAGAGACCAGAAAGGAGAGAGGTGTTGAGAAGGGAGGAGATGAAGGGAAGTAGAGCAGGAGCAGCAGCTTGAAAGAGGTGAGTGGGGAGGGGGTCCAGGGCGCACGTGGTGGGTTTGTGACCCTGGAGCAGGGAGGAGAGGTCAGAGTCTGAGAGGGGCGAGAAGGTGGAGAAGGAGGGTGAGTTAGTAGGGGATGTAGTGGGTGTAGGGGTTGGAGCAGGAGGGGGTGCGGGGGAGGGAGACGTGTTAAAGAAGTTTGCGGATATCTGAGATTTTAGAAGAGAAGATGGAGGCAAAGTCATCAGGGGAGATAGAGGAGGGAGGAGGAGGGGGGAGGGTTTAGGAGGGAGGAGAAGGTAGAGAATAGTTTAAGTGGGTTGTTAGTGGAGGCTTGGGTTACAGATTGGAAATAAGTACATTTAGCAGAGGAGAGAGTAGAGGAGAAGGAGGAGAGGAGAGTGCGGTAAAGGTCTAGGGCAGCAGGGAGTTCCATGATCCCAGATAACACAAGCACTATAACCAACATCTTAAAAAAACAAAGTAACCCACTGCATAATAAAAGGTATATTAACAGGTCGCACTCGCACAAAAACACCCTTTATAAAAACAGTCATATTAACCCTTTGCGGTCCTATGTCGGACCAGGTCCGACATTACAATTTTCCCTTTCCAGTCCAATGTCGGACTCTGTCCGACATCATCAAAAAGACGTAAAGCACTGGTCTCTAGTCGTTTTTTCTCTGGAAAAATCTGAGAAAACCATTCAATGGCTGAGTGAGACTGATAGGAGCCGAGAAAAGCAGAAAAAAAGGGCCAGATCTGAACAATACACATAGCCCCGGCACCACAGAGATAACACGGCCATAAACAAACAAGATAGCTGCTTCCGCATCCATAGTTCAAAGAATATCACAGACATTTGCAGACTTTTTTGAGATGTTATAGTAATAAAATAATGACTTGGATCGCATTATTGAGTAGTTTGGTGATAAAACAAGTGATGAGGAGATGATTTATTGGTATGCACGACTAAAATACAGCGAACAAGGGGTGGGGCTGTAGATGCAGTACTGAGTGTCCTGTTGATATGCAGTGCCTTTTAAACCTGTTTTACTGTGTCACAGGATGTGGGAGGGATAAAATACATCACAGGATGTGGGAGGGATAAAACACGTCACAGGATGTGGGAAGGGATAAAACACGTCACAGGAAGGGGCGGGATAAGCACGTCACCAGAAGGGGCGGGACTTATGGGCCATAAATCAAACAATCAATGGGGTCATAAAAGCATTTTGACAGAAGGTGTCATACCTTTACTACTGAGCGTTCTCAACATAAATGATCAGTCAAATGCTGCAAATTCATAATTGTTTGTTAGCAATTTATTATATGATTTTTGTGTTCGGAAACAAACCCTCAAACATTTGGTAATATTAATTATCATGCACATTATATTGTCTGTAATATGTTATCATTCACAATATGTTAGTATTACAAATACTTGTTCTGTTTAATTGTTTGTGTTTATTTTGCTTTGGCCAATGTGCCCATTTCTTTTGTGTTTTGTATAACTGTTTTGTTTTTGTTATTTAATAAAGATAAAGGTGCAGCCGTTTTAGCCCTGTTTACTACTGCTTCCTGAACCTGACATTACCCACACATGCCACTCAAGCCATCTGTGACAATTACCCACAGAGAATTATTAAACTGACGAATACCCACTAACTTACTGTTGGTAGTGAAGCCCGACTGCTCATGAAAGAATTTAAATAAATCACGTAATACTTTATCAATCATAGTCAATGAGTACTATCCGTCTGCCGGATATGGGGTTTAAACGCAGCCATTTTTTAGTTATTTTAGCGCAAAAAAACCCTTGGACAAAAAAAAGATCCATCACACGGACACGGAGTATATGAAATGCCATCCTGATCCGTTTTGAAACAGTTTAGAAAACATATCTCTCAAAATCAAGCCGCTCTTACCTATAAAGGCACTATCACGCTATTATAATAAAAAGCAGTCCACATTTACAGTTACAACTGAACAGAAATGTACTTTGGCTTTAAAAAAAGAAATGATCACCAAGTTAGGTGTATAACAGAGAAAAGGTAACAAGACAAGCTTGTTTATTTTTTGCAGAAAGTAACTAATAGTATTACTCCCATAAAAAATATAGGGTCCTGGGGCACCTGAGTCGCGCATCCAGTAAAGTCACTCCGCGTGAAGAGCAGGATGCACCCTATAGTCTGGACGTCGCTGGTTCCTTTGCCGACCGAGGACGGGAGCTCCCAGGGGGCGCCGCCCAGGGGGAGGGAGGGCTAGGTCAGCCAGGGTGTCCTCGGCTCACCGAGCACCAGTGACCCCTGCGGGCTTGCCTGTAAGCTGCCCAGGGCTGCGTTGTCCTCCGACGCTGTAGCTCTGGGTGGCTGCATGGTGAGTCTGCAGTGTGTAAAGAAGTGGGCGGCTGATGGCACGAGCTTCGGAGGACAGTGTGTGTTCGTCTTCGCCCCTCCCGAGTCAGCACATGGGTGGTAGCGGTGGACTATATATATATATATATATATATATATATATATTATATATATATATATATATATATATATATATATATATATATATATATAGGGCCTCATTTACGAAAGGGCACTAAACATTATGGTGCACCATAATTGTAATTAGTGTGCACATTCATGATTTCCGTATTTACTATTGCAATTGTATTCATTATCACACTAAATAGTAGGCATTTAAGGCATACATTGATTTTATTGTGCCACACTATGGTAATCAGAATGAATATGTGATTTGTATGTTAATACATGATAATGCATTTAAATTAGGCACCCCGCTCTGAATAATGAGATGAGCTTTATTCACACCATATTTACTAAAGTGCGATAATCGTAGTGTGCGCCTTAAAGTAAGCGATAATTAGTTTGTTTGTAAACCAGGCTTTAACCACTGATAGGCGCACTATTTAAACCTATTTTTCTGGCCTGTAATCTAACTGGCATCATGGAGGCATTACTTGCATTAAAGTTTTCATATAGAGCAGTGAAGATTACCTGTAAATAACAGGTTATATTAAGCATGAATAAACGTGAATTAATGTTATCATTTCTTAGATTTTATATTATAGTTCATTACATTGGTACAAACAATAAAGTGGTTTAATAAAACACTGGACCAAACAAGGTATTATAATTTAAAACAACATCCTCCACTATAATTTATAACTCCTCTGCCTCTGCCTGTCCCCTGAGGAGGGGTGCGTCTGTTTGCTCATTTTCAGTCAATGTAAGCCACCTCCACCTTTCACAATAAGCCACTGACCAAAAGATACGCCTGGATTGCTGCGGATTTTTTATATCACAGTGGTCACAGGTAAGGCTTGGACATTATCGTGCACATTAAATTATCACTCACAATACATGTAGAGTGCACACTATGGTATATAAATTAGCCAAATAGTGTGCACCTAAATTAATGTGTTCTCTGTTAGTAAATGAGACAGTATATTTAAATTTATGGTACACTTTAGGCTCACTACTTAATGTGCACATTACAGCTATATTTAGTGCCCTTTCGTAAATGAGGCCCATATGCATTATATTACCTCGTTACTGACTAAAGTAATATTACAGTAACGCGTTACCCCAACTCTGAATATTAATGACACAACTACTGAATGATAACAATACCATTAAAAAGTTCACCATGTTTACCAATTATTAAAAAAAAAGACACTGTTATTCTATTGGTTTTTTTATGGTAATTCACAAAGCTTTACAATTCAGCCTTAACTCATTTTTTGCCTTTGTGTTAATATCTAGAGACTAGTGTAGTGTCAGGTTGGATCATAATATCATTCTGTTTATGAAATTAACAGAAATGGAATATACAGGGGGGCCTAAGCCATTCTCTGTGTCTGCTTGGTTTCCCCAACTGACAGAGAATGCTTTTAAAAAGAGCCGTAAACTAAATACAGGACAAGTGGTTTATCTTCACCATTGTTTAATAAATCCTGTGGCACCAGGGGTGTCTTGTAAAAAGGTAAACACCAGACAGTTTTGAATGCTTTGACACTACGGACAGAGAACAGTCCACCTCATAAATACAGCTGACAGGGGCAAAACAGCGGACCAACTGAGAACAGCCAATGGGAAAACTCCCGATGGGGACTCGGGCACAGTCCCAAATAAACAAACTATCCAATCACTGAGGTGAAAAGAGGATTAGAAAAGGACGAGCTCAACTGTCAATCGGGGCTCCCTGACATGCAGAACAAGGCTCTGAACTTTGACAATTTGAAGACCTGCAGCCTGCGATCGGCTTGAACAGAGATACCATTTTCAGAAATTCTGATAGGGGATAACAACCCCAGTGTTTGCCTTGGTGTGGGAGTCCACCGCTTAAGACGTCTAAAATCCTAAAAGTACTTGAATCAAATCTCTAACTTAGCCCCGATTGACCACCGGAGGAAGATAGTTGGACATATCGTTCAAGTCGACAAAGATTGAAATATATTCAGTCTGTTATTAAGCTAGCAGTGCCGGAGTCTGCGGTGGAATATCCCAGATATACTCAGACGAAGAGTGCACGTCGTGTGGAGGATTTGTAGTTAATGACTCTTGTTTTTTCAAAAACATTTATTTTGTCCCCTGGTGTGGAGACGCAAAGCAAGGAAGACAGACCCCGGAACTTTAACTTTCCTTGCCTGCAGGACAGCCTTTGTGCGCCTGTTTTGATGAGATACGGACCAGCTGGAAGAGGCAGCGAAAGTCTGTTAAGTGTTCAACATGTAGTGTTTTTATCCTTTTATGAACTCTGGAATAAGCAGACCTTAAAGTAAAATTAACGTTTTGTTTGAGGTAAAATGTAAGAAAAGTATTATTGCTTTCAATTCATGCTTTGAGTTAATTAACACTATAGTAACTGTTGTATGTAATTTATACAAATTATGTAGGTTTTACAAGGCAATTATCATTCTGCGTTTAAAGCTAGAATCCAAATTAACTGTCTTGATAGTAGATCATTCATGTAAGGTTGTCTGGACGCAAAGAGCGTCTTTATCTTGCAAGAGTGATTGCCTTCTGAACCAAAATATGAGACTGATTTAAAGATGCTTTGATTATCAAATATTAACGAAAGTAAGTATTTGTGTTACTAACGATACCCCTGTTAAGACTAACCTTTGTCTTAAGTAACTGTCAGGAATGTGGTTGTAACCTGTAAAGGAATCTGCCATAGATTGCTCTGGATCGCTAATCTGCTATTGGGAGTGGGGTGTTGTTTATATTTTCCTTTCGGTACTGCTTAGTTTAGTTAATTTTTCCTTTCTATATTACTTTAGTTTATTTGTTGCATTTTTTCTTTATTTAGTTTTATTTCCAATAAAACTGTTGCTTTGTATTCACTAGAAACAGTATCCAGTCTGGTTATTTCAATATTGGTTGGTCCTACATGATTTTGAATTTAAATAAGGTACTATATGATTACAACTTAAACTAGTCCCAAATATATATATTTGGCAGCTGGCTCTTTGAGCTAATATATATATATATATATATATATATATATATATATATATATATATATATATATATATATATATATATAAAATTTATTTATTTATTTATTTATTTATTTACTTCGCACTCTACACTGGCTAGATGGATGTTACCCACCAACCCTTTTGTTTTGTATCGCAAACGCAATCTCTGATAGATAAGGAATTAACCAGTGCTGGGGCCTGGAGGCTCAGATGGAGATGCAACCCCAATGACTTTTCTCCCCTTGCTTGGAGAGCAATAGGAACTCTTCTTTCAGCAATTAGTCTGACAGTTGCAAGCCTTCTGGGGAGTGGAGCTGATTTATCCAATCAGTTGGCTGAGCGATTGGAGTTCTAAAGGCAGAGCAAAGATGGCTTTAATTTTGTGACAAATCCACGGCAATTGCAGTTTCTGCAGAGAAAATAAAGGCTCTGTGTTGGGTAGAGCTCATTGAAAAAATCCAGCTTTCACATGGGAGGGAAAAACAGCTTTGCACTATGGTTCTTGTGGTCATTTACTTTTGTGGTTTCCTTGGTCTTATTTTTATTTGTTGGGCCATAGCCTTAAAGCAGTTTTTAATTGGTAATTGTGTTTTGCAGTACCCCTACAGCAGTTTGCAGGGTTTGGAGAAATCTGCTTACCTCAAACCATGACAGCAATAGAACCACAGCGCAATCCCTTTCCAGTCTGCTGGGACTGTCTGCACACTGAGGCTCTGTCAGTAAAAAGGAAGCCAGAAAGGACATATCACTAAGATTAGGCCCCCTTCGACCTACTCAGGTGTCAGTTTTGCCTGCCTGCCTGCAACTTTTTTTCCCATTTAAGATCTACCTGCAGGGAAAATGCTAGGTAATTTATTGGTGGTGTTTGCTCAGTTAAACCCCCCCCCCGAGACATTTTGCAAAATGCAGGTCGCCTGTATATCATACCGTATATCAATACAGTTGTACACCATTTTCAAGGGAAAACATATATAGAAGGAGAAGAGCTTCAATAAAGGTAGTAGTTTACCATCCACAGCAAAATGATGGAAAACAGTCCACACTCACTTCCATGAGTTGACAGGTATTTAATAATCCCCCTGAGTTAAAATCAAACCACAAGCGATTTAAATGCTTGATGTTGGCATTAGTTAAAGTCTATTATACTTTAAATATATCTTTTTGTATACAAGGTTCCACAAAAAATGTCCATGATATAAAGTGTTATTCAGAAGTCTTGCAAACAGGAAACAGTATTGCCGAAGAACCCACAAGCTTATTTTCTCTTCAAGAACTTTGTGTGTGTATTATCAAAATGGAACAGCAGAAGTTTATCTAATTACCCACTGCAAATGTCTCACGTTCAGCTGCATTAATTAGGAGAACACTGAGCGAGTTACGCTACATCACAGGGTTCAAGTGTGTCTCCCGAGGAGACTCTCATAGAACACAAGAACATACTCCTCATTTGCATACAGTCTCAGAGGACTCTGGTTTGTTTATGCAACCACTTTACAAAAATTCCAAAACTGTTTAGCACGGGAAAACTTAGGTATGTGTACAAGCATAAGGTTTTGTGCTTAAGGTAGTTTATTTTCCTTCAGCTAATAAAATTGAGGGGTGTCCTTGAAAAACTTGATAAGCCACTGAAAGTACATTTTCCAAAAATTAGGGTTTTGTTACAAATATCATTTGCAAATACCGCTTAAAAGACATTACTGTGAAATTTGGTGTTTATGGTGTTTTTAAAATATAGTTCAGGAACCTCAAACTCAAACCCTCAATGAATTAACCAATTAGTAGGTTAACATGTTTTTATATTCAAATAAACTGTAAATTATTGATTGACAAACCACTTTTGAAAAAAGAGGCTTTAAAATGTTGTTTATGACAATTGTATTCATTTTTCATTGAACCAACATAGTCTACAACAATACTATGTTTTGCTTCTTAAAATTAGAACAATTTTGTGGAGGAGTGTACAACAAAAGACACAACAGTCCAGAACTTTTTGTGAAACTCAGAACTTTATCTGGGTATTATTTTAGTGCACATATTTACATTACAGCGATTACAGGGTGAGATGGGAGTAGTGTAGACAAGCTTTCACAGTGACTGCCCCGCAGCCCGTCGTCTGGTTCCCACTTGCCTGAATGGAGAATGGAGAATGGAGCTCCACGTCCGTATATCGAAACTCCTTCGGATTGGGTTCCCGCGGCAGCTCTTCAGTCTTCCTGAGAAAAGCAGGTTAGAGACTTCAGCACCCTGCATGGTTTGTTTACTTTGTTTTTTCACTCACTCACTCACTCACTCACTCACTCACTCACTCACTCACTCACTCACTCACTCACTCACTCACCAAACTCTCCCCAACCGGACCCAACCACTCTACTACACAGTTCCCTTATATACTAGTCCCCTCCCCATTAACACTACAACCGCCATGCAGGTCAATTTGGCCCATTTTGGATTTAAAATGTTAATTACTCTTCCATTGTAAATCGTATGTGTATGTCCTTTTTTGACTTTTCCTAAATATATGAATTATATATCCAGACGGCGTTTGATAGCCAGAATCGCAAAAATTATAAAGCTATAAACAGTTCTACCAAGAACCGCGATGTGGGTCAATGTAACCCATGCATTACAAAACATGTATTTTTTTTTAATATAAACATAAGATATTAATTTTTTTTTGTAAATGCAGCCAACAAGACACGCCCCCTTCTAGTACACGCTGCTTATTTTTCAATGTATCTGGAGACAACAATCCTTCATTTTGTTCCACAAATACAACTGGGAATATATCAGAAGGAAATATTTAATCTTGAAAGTAGCCGTTTTGATTAGAATACAGCCGTCATAGCAGAAGTAGTGTTATATTTTCTTTTTATGCAGTATTAGAAACAATGATTTTGTAATGTATATTTTAATAACATTTTTACACTGTTTGTAGTGTGCTGTATATGTGCTCATTTTAAAAATAAAGCCTTTATGTTTAATTTTCCGTTTAAATACGGTGTTTCTGCGATGCAAATGTTAGATATGATGTTCATGAATAAAACTTTTCATAACAAAGCAGTTTAAAAATGTATGGGTCACAGTGACCCACGTGGCAGTTCTAAGTAGTTTGAAAATCCGGCGGGTCTAATCCGCCACAGCACCTTGCTAATCGACTGGCTGTGGCTGTAATCACGATATTCAGGAACTCAGTACACATGTGCAGCTGACCTCTCACAAGATGGCTACTGCATGTGCCATCTTGTTGAGGTCATGTCCTTCGGTCCATGTAGCGCCTCCGTCTGTTGGGAGGCCAGCTTTTCCACCTTCCAGCTTCCTTTACCCTGTTACAATAACATTTAACACATGTTTTCTTTTTAGTTTTGTTTTTAAGAAAATGTATCAACAGAACTGTAAATGTTGTTCTTAAAATATATATATTAAATGTAACCATCATATCATGGTTTACAAAAATGCTGTACTGTCCTGTTTAAAATTAGAAACATAACATTTCAAACATTTTGATTTCTTTACAAAAATGTAAACATGCCCACAGAACTATAAAAGGCAATCTTAAAATGACTATGACATGGTTTGTTCTTTAAAAAACAAAACATGGTGTGACAGGAATGGCTGGGCAGTGACGTCAGACAGAAGCAGGAAGGTAAACACACACCAAGTACAGCAGTTCAAGGCGGCGTTTGCCGTTTTATTTTTATACAAAAATAAATAAAAGGTTTTAACAAAAATAAATTTGCTCACAGAGCGAAATAAAACAGTTAAACAAAAACAAGTCACGAACCCAAATTCACACAGGTCAAGCTGGGCAATAGCCTTCACTGTTTCTGTATGTTTTCTTTTTAAGTTTTGTTTTTCTCTCTCCTCGCTCTCTACGCTCCTCTCATACACCCACCCCGAGCTGGAGAGCTGCAGGCTTTTTATACCGTGGCCGAGGGGTTTAACTAGCTAGCAATTATTCTATTACCCCTCGGCCACAATCTGCACAAGTTTTTTTTTAATTACTGTGGATGGGGCTACCCATCCACGCTACTAAACAGTTAAATAGTTATTTTTTGCCAAAGCACAGTTCGATTAATAAATCATCATGACATATTAAACTCACAATAAATATACACATTCTTTGAGTGACATTCCTTTCATCACATTTGAACTTTTCGGAGGCATCACAGTAGACAAGTGGCTAAAATTACAATTCAAATTCAAAAACCTAATTAAATAAAAACAGACAAAAATGCTTGGGCAGCTGGTGCTTTTATTGATTGGATGAAACAAAGAAATGGTAATTGACTTGAAAACAGTTTGTCTTGAAAATGTAAATGGTCTGTTAAGAGAATTATTATGCTTCAGTGTATAATTCGGCTGGTCACGAGTACTCCATTTCTGCTTTGTTATGTTAGCCTCCATGTTGGTCTCAATCGCTGCAATGATAGCTTGTTAATGACACTATGTATTTTTGTATTAGCCTCTCCAGGTCAGCGGTAGTAATGCATGGATAGTGAACTTTGTCTTTGCCTCCTTTTCTGTATCTTTTCATTATCAAGACTAGCACAGAGGCTTCATTACAGTAAAAGTAAACGTTGAAAACAACCTTCATTTGAGAGACTTTTTTCTCCAAAGTGGAAGGATATATAATACAATATATAATTTTGAAATTATATATATATATATATATATATATATATATATATATATATATATATATATATATATATACAGTGAAACTCTGATACAACGTACTGCCCTGGGACTGTAAAAACAGTATGTTATAACCGAGGTATGTAATAACCAGATACATGCACATACCTGCCAAATCGGCACAAAAACCTAATGTACTGAATAATACTGTAATTAGTAAAATAAACTAATTAATAAAAATTCATCAATAAACATTACCATACAAACTGTCAGTTCAAGTACAGTACAGTAATCATTGCCTGTATGCTATTTTAAGAAGTCTTTTAGGCCCTGGCCACATTAGCGTTTTAGAACCGAGTTAAGGGTTCAAAACCTGTTTAAAAGTGCTTAAATCGATTTGCATCCACACTAAACACGGTTCGTAACTGAGTTCAACAACCGAGTTTGAAACCCTCTCGGAAGGTAGTCTCCAACTCCGTTGTCGGCATAACTGGGTTAGATAAACTGGTTTAACTGTAATCGGTACGTGAACCGTGTTCGAGTCTGGTTACACAGTATCCTCCGATATCCCCTAGTGCTTTGCGATATTATGTTGCCATAATCCCCATGGTTACATGAGATGATAATAAAGAAAAGACAAACACAAATTAAAATACAGGAGGATTTCTTCTTGTCATGTTCCATTGGTAAAGTCAGATATGCTAATGTACTTTAGTACACAACACTTAAAATGTGTCCAAAACACTTTTTAAATTATCTTAGATCACATCACATATTAGCAAGTTAAAGGTCTTTATTTAGACTTTTAATTAAATTAAAGAATGTCTTATCCGCCCCAGATTTTCCCTTTGTGCAAATGCCCATCTAATTTATTTGTTATGGCATGGGCATTTTTTCATCAATACGAATTATTCCCCTTGTGATTACTTAGGCACTTTCTCATAGCTCCTCTGTTCTGCTCCCGTGTTCAATGAAAATAAACAACAACATTTACGAGGGGGAAAAAAAGAAAGAAGAATGTTTTGGTTTCTGGGATACAGTCATCCAGCAAAGTGTCTTTTTCAACAACAGCTGGGTTAAACTAACCCGGTTTCATTACGGCAATCTCTGGACACTCTATACTGTTGGGCTAGCGTTCAGGTAAATTGGTTTTGAACTCGGTTGTCGATTTTTTTGTTCTAATGTGGACAGGGCCTTAGACGACTGCCTCAGCGACCGCTGCTTTTTAAACTTTGACAACATAATTCTGACTGCTTTCGTCCCTTTAAGATTTCTCCTATGATATACAATTTGTCCTTAAGTGAAATTGACAATTGTTTAGCACTGACCATGATAATACTGCATAAAGAGTAAGGTCAAGTTCAAACAGCAAGGAGGAGGCCTACGAGTATGCAATATGCGCAGCACACATCACTGCGTGCCATCACGGTGCGTGTGTAATAACAGGAAGTATGCACTATCAGAGTACGTAATAAAAGGATAATTTAAACAGGATTTAATACGATTTTATTCGGTTCCATGATATTGGTTCTTTATATCACTGTGTACGTTATATCCCAGGTACGTTGTAAATGGGTTTGAAAGTATATATATATATATATATATATATATATATATATATATATATATATATATATATATATATAAGCAGGATAACACACTCCAGGGCTTGTGCATTTTGTTGCATTAACATCCAGTCCAACTAGAGCCGTGTGTTAATTGCAACATAATGCACGGCCTGTGTGTTAAGGTTGGTTCATACTTCAGACTCCGACCTACTATCTGGTCAGAGTCAAGAGTCTCCATACTCTTGCTACATGCATCTTTTTTGGAAAGTCGTACAGCCGTTTGTCATGCGTCTGCGACCTGAAATCCCATAGGGTCAGATAATGTTGAAAAACTTCTTAAATTTGTTGCATGGTTGGAGTGAAGCTGCACAGCTTTTACAGCTGTCTGTGCCTGACGTATCGCATTAATTTGCGACAGAAGTATGAACCCTTATCCCTTTCTTTACAAGCTGCTATGTTGAGTGCACATGAGCGCAATACACGAAAACTCCCTAGTAAAGAATACATTTTAGACACTCCAAAACTATAGAGATGGAGACGGAGAGTTTAGACCTTTTGTTAACTTGGAGATATTCTCGTAATGTATGCATTTTCTTCCTGCTTCTGTAGCTGAGTTTTTAAGGTCTCAAAGTTTTCCTTTGTTCCATCTTTATTTAACATTGCAAATTTCCTTAAAAGTGAAAAATAACAGAAATATTTCTTATTGCCTTCTCAAAAGAAAACCTACTAAGACACTTTTCTTTATTTAGTGCATCTTTAGTTATTAGCAGTGTCCTCCAAATCTTCCCCATCTTCACTTGCTCCAAGACTTTCATCACCAACACAGCAGAGCACTTGCTTGTAGAAGCCTTCAATGTGGACCCTTGGAATGTAATTGTCATATACAGAGAAACCCAGGAAAGTATATGATAATATAATATTAACCTTATTTTCTTTCTTTGCACAGGTCATTTTTAGATTCCGTTGGACCACCCCAGACCACAACAGAGGTAACGGAACCACAAGAACAGTAAGTAGGTATTTGAAAGATTTTATTACACATACAAGACATAAATGATACCATCCAAATATAACCTCATTGCATAACAATATAAACCTCCCCTAAGAGCTCTATCCTCTACGGCTCTATTGTTTGCTATTCCACTGTCCAACTTAGTCTGTGACACATAGCCTCACTTCATCCTCTATAATAAAATTACTTACGTGCATAGCACAATTATAGCAATAGTATAAAAAAAGACACCCTAGTAACAGCAATTTACTTGGGGGCGTAATAGCAGCAACAATAACAGAGTATACACTCTAATAGCAGTGATTTACATGGAGGATTAATAGCAGCAACCATACCAGGATACATACTCTAATAGCAGCAAGCTACAGTGCTGTGAAAAAGTATTTGCCCCCTGTCTGATTTTCTGCATTTTTGCATATTTTTGACACTGAATGTTATCAGATCTTCAACCAAAACCTAATATTAGATAAAAGGGACCCTGAGTGAACAAATAACACAATAATGTGATACATATTTCATTTATTTATTAAAGTTATGCAACACCCAATGCCCCCGTGAGAAAAAGTAATCGCCCCCTTAGACTCAATAACTGGTTACGCCACCTTTAGCAGCAATAACTGCAACCAAACACTTCCTGTAGTTATTGATTAGTCTCTCACAGCGCCGTGGAGGAATTTTGGCCCATTCCTCCATGCAGAACTGCTTCAACTCAGTGAGATTTGTGGGTTTTCGAGCATGAACTGCTCGTTTCAGGTCCTGCCACAACATCTCAATGGGGTTTAGGTCTAGACTTTGACTAGGCCATTCCAAAACTTTAAATTTCTTGTTCTTCAACCATTCTGATGTAGACTTGCTTGTGTGTTTCGGATCATTGTCTTGCTGCATGACCCAGCTGCGCTTCAGCTTCAGCTCACGGACGGATGGCCTGACATTCTCCTGTAGAATTCTCTGATACAGAGCAGAATTCATGGTTCCGTCAGTGATGGCAAGGCGTCCAGGTCCTGATGCAGCAAAGCATCCCCAAACCATGACACTACCACCACCATGCTTGACCGTTGGTATGAGGTTCTTATTGTGGAATGCAGTGTTTGGTTTATATATATAAAACAGAATAATAAATCAAGTGCAAAATAAATATATACATGCAGAATTAAATAATGACAAAAATAAAACAAATACACAGCAAGTAATGTGACAATACAAAATAATCATTCATTTTAAAGTGCAACATTTCAATTAACTAATAATAAGTTCAATCAATAAAGTAAAACCCCACTACAGAAATGTGTCACTTGTGACATTATTGTACGAAGATTTAATATCTTGCTGAAGGTATTTTCTTGGCTTTGTGGTATTTTTGGGTCAAGAGTTCAGGATCAGGCATACATCTCTGCCTTCCTTTCTTGGACAGGTGAACTTTAATCCAGCTGTCTGATCCAAAGGTGCAGGAAACTTTCATATTCAGTGGCTCATCTTTGTCAAACAAAAACTTACTACATCCAGAAGCACACCATATTCCAGTTCTTGTTTTGACACCACAGTTGTCAGATACAGCAATCAGCTTTTAGGCCTTGATGTCATTAGCAGTGAAGTACCAGAAAAGGCAGCTGAAAATCTCTTCTGATCCCCTTCCAGCTTCTGCTTCATTCCAAACAAAACAGAACCCCTGTTATGTGTTAATGCAATGGATTCCTAAGTTGTGATGAAGTTCCTGATTTTCTCTCCAGTTCAAACATCAGTGCCCTTCTGTTTAGCTTGTGAAACTGTAGTGACTCCCATAGGTTGAGTACTAGCAAAAGCCTACTTACACAATTGAACTTAATTTCCTTCAGTGAGAATAATGTGTTAGGTAACACTGCATGAACGTTTGCCATTTTAACTTTTTGTGTACCTTCACTTAACATCAGATACTCAGATCATGCCTTTAAAAAATGGACAGAAGCCAGGGACATCTTGTCCCTTACATCTCCAGCACAATACTTCAGGTTTTTCAGTGGTCTTGTGATAGCTTCCCGAATCACCTGAATAACTGGGTTTGGGGCCCGCATTCCACATTCCCAGATTGTATCATCAGCTCAACTATGGACTGGAGTCAACTATGGAGTCTTGGAAATCTGTTACCTTCTGGAGTTGTTTCTAAACTCCGGGAAAGCAAGTGTCCAATTAAGTTGACTTTCCCCACTTATGGTATACCAGAAGATGATTCTGATCCTTTAGTGTTTCTAAGCACCATGATTTTCTTGTACGACCTATGACTGATGTTGAAGTCCTTGCCACCATTCGATGTGTATTGCATGGCACTGAGCGGGATTGGTGGGAGATCACCTGTGCGTATTTGAACAGTTGGGAAGAATTTGAACAACAGTTTGACTGCTTTTTTTATCAGAGGACTACGATGAGCTAGCAAAGAGAATCCAAACAAGGATACAAGGGGAAAATGAAACTATAAGACTTTGCTTTTTTCTTATAGAGCATTGTGTAAGAGATGGAAACCTACAATTATTGAATTAGAAATAGTAAAATCCTAAAGAACATTAATCCTTATCTCCTAGTCAACTGTGTGGTTGTGTGTCCACTGTAGAGGAACTTGTGCGTCTGGGCCAACAACTGGAAAAGGATCAACAACATCAACAGCAATACAAACAAAATAAGGCTATTTTGACTAACAGGAATGTCAGCCCCAAACCCAGTTCTTCACAGAGATTCGGGAAGCTATCACAAGATCACTGAAAAAGCTGAAGTATTGTACTGGAGATGTAAGGGACAACATGTCCCTGGCTCCTGTCCATTTTTTAAAGACAAGAGTAATAGCCAAGGACATCTGGGGTCAGAGAAGAAAGCTTTGGAACCCCAAATTAAATCTAACAAAGGAAATATTTCTGGAACCTGTACAGTCACTGCTGTGACTAATGACTCAAATTCTTTCTCTGCTGTAGGGCCACCCCCTTAAAGAACTCAGTAGGTAGGTCAATGTAAATCGGTTTCCCTCGTTTCCATTCCTCGTCAGTTGGTGGTGCCCTTATCCCTGTGTCAGTGGACTGGAAAAGTCATACTTGATACGGGGGCTACTTGTACCCTTCTACATGAAAATTTGTGGGAGAAAATTAAAAATCCACATGAAGTATTGCAGAGATGGGAGGCGGGTCCTTTATATTTAGCGAATGGAGACCCCCCATGGGTTAGGATGGTCAGACATAGACTTTACCCACTGCTGTTTTACCTACGAAGGCTCTTGCTTTTGCTGTAGTGTTGGGATTGGATTTTATGTACTTCAGTGGATTACAGATTAATGTGACAGATCAAGTGTATAGTTTTAAATCTAAATGTACTGTGGTGTTTCCTTTCCAACCAGGAGATGTCCACATGGCTGGATGGAGTCTTCGTTATTTAACAGTTGTAGATGAATCAACTGCTGCTGTATCTTTGTTCACTTTGGTTGCTCCTGTTCCTATACACCCCTTAAAGGTTGCGGTGGAGATATCTACTTTTCTTGAACAGGCTGTGGAACAGTCTGATATTCAGGATTTTTATAGATGCCAGCTTAACAAAATCTTGGAACAAAATTATCAAGTGTGCTCACTGAAACCAGGATGTACTACTTTTTTTTCATCATAAGATCTACACAAACCATGATGCCCCTATTAAACAATGACCTTATCGCCTATCTCCAGTTAAACAGGCCATTGTAAAAGAGCATCTGGATGAGATGCTGGCTATTGGAGTTATTGAACCCTCTTTCTCCGGATGGGCTTGCCCAATTGTTTTGACTTCTAAGAAAGATGGAAGTTTACAGTTTTGTGTAGATTTCCAGAAGCTTAACGCCATTACTAAGGATGATGCTTACCCTCTGCCTACCATTGCTGACATTCTGGATTTTTTGGCTGTATCTGCTATTTTTACTACTCTTGACTTGAATAGTGGTTATTGGCAAGTGGCCATGGACTTGGATAGTAAATTTAAAACTGCCTTTGCTTCTTCGTTTGGCCTTTATCAATTTATAGTTATGCCTTTTGGATTAAAAAACGGTCTTGCAACATTCCAGCATCTTATGGAGTATGCTTTAGGGAACTTGAGAGGAAAAAATTGCTTTGTCTATTTGGATGGCATTATCATCTATTCCTCTTCTGTTTCCCAACATTTTTGAGACCTTTAAGCAATATTATCCAAGTTGCAGGAGGCTGGACTGACCTTAAATTTGAAAAAATGTCAATTTTGCACAAATAAAATCAAGTTTTTAGGTCATAGTGTTACTTCTAAAGGAATTCAAGTTGATCCTAAGAAGACTGAAGTGGTCCATCAGTTCCCAGTACCCACTATCATCAAAGCAGTTCAACATTTTCCAAAATTTTCAGTGTTCAATGAGATCTGTGAACAATGGCAAGTCAAGCAAGAGGTGACTTCGACCTATCATCCCCAGGCAGACCAGCTTCTATAGGAATTTCGTTTTGCAATTAATTCTGCTACACAGGAGTCCACTGGGTTTTCCCCTGCTGAACTGAGCTTAGGGAGACCCCTGCAAGGACCTCTGGATAAAGTTTTGGAAGGTTGGGAGATTCTTCCTTACTTGTCTGCATATGATGTGGTTCACAGATTGGAGTCTTTCCATGCTCAAATACAAGAAAACTTGAAAAAAGCTTGTCAACGACAACAGAAGAATTATGACAAGCATCACCATGATGTTCAGTACAATTCTCAGGAACGTGCTGGTGTGGTTACATGTTCATCCCCTAAGGCTGCTGTCCCTTTAAAAATAAATTGATGTGAGATCAGTGTTCGTGCCGGGAATTAAAAATATGCACACTAAGTGAAAAAGAGACTGACAGATTGCAAACAATAAAGGAAGCAGGAACCAGGCAGAGCAGCATCCAGACGTCTGAAGGAGGAGAAAAAACTTGGTTACTAGTCGGAGACAAATCCAGGAATGGGAAACTGGTTTGAATTTATTTTCTTATGGCTGTGGAAAAAGAAAATGCTAGCGAGCCTGACATTTAGACTCCTGATAGATTTTGCTGTTGCCTGTTCCCTGGGGAAGCGTATTAAGAACTGCCTGCAGAACTAGTAAAGACATTTTTTTTCTCTTGTGTTCCGCTGAACTGCGTGCGTGTGTGTGTGTTTGTTATTTGTTGTTACATTGACTGATTTGTGTGCTCTGTGCTGTTTTGAATGGCTTTTGGAATAACAATGTTGCTTGTTGTTTTGGTTACTTTTGACTGGGTATATAATGGGTTTATTCTAGATTAATTTAAACTGGATTTAAGCAAACTGAGATAGTACAGAATAACTATTAAAAAGTTTTACTAATTGCAATTGATTAAAATTCCAAGTAGGATTTTGCTAGCCTAAAAGTGTATACACCATCCATTCTTTGATTTTGTATTTTGATTTCAATATTGTGGGGGAAAAAAATTAAGACTGTGCACATGCCAATGTGTTTGATTTTGTTCTGAAGAAATCTGTTTATTTCTTCTGGTTGTGATGTTTTTTTAATTGTCTGCACCCCCCTTCAGACTAATGATTTTTGGTATCATTTTGTTCCTTAATATGTCTAGATTCCATTTCTGCATGTTGACAAGGTGAATAATTGTCAATTTGGAAGCAAACATGTTTTCATTGTTATTATTCTTGCTTTTATTATTATTATTATAACATTAAAAACCGGGCTCCTGGGATTAAGAAGAAAATCTATCGAAATCCCGGAATTGAAAACAGTGTCCGGGATTGGATTCCCTACTTGTTTCCTCACCAAAGCAATTGCAGCTGTTAGAAAGAGATTTGAAGATTACAAACATGTCAGGAGATATTATGGGCATTCTTAATTTGTTTACTACAGGTTTGCGGATCAGTTACTGTAAACACATATTGAACAGCTCGTTTCCCTCCCTTTCTTATTTTATGTGAGGCAAGTAGGTTTCAAGGGGGGATGGGGAGGAGTCTGTATAACTAAAACTACATTTAGTCCTTGTAAACAAACTTTGAGTGTGTAGAGTATACAAATGCCTAAACTATAAAAGACTGAACCCTCCAAAAAATCTTGTTTGCGAAACACTGCAGCTTGAATAAGGCACACTAACACCATGTAAACCACACTAATCCCTGTTCCCAATGTTATCTACTATACTTCATTTGTATTTCTATCTTTAACAATAAGTGGCTATAAATGTAGTTTTCTTTTTTCTACCACTTTTATTATATTAGCTGTCATTCTGAGTGGTTCTTACTGCAATGACTCGAATTGTGTGTGCGTGTGTGTGTGTTTGTGTTTTTTAACTGTGTTGAAGTACTTTCACTTGAGTTCAGGAGCTGCTCTTAGTTCCAAATACCTGCCACTGATATACTGTATGTAACATAGGCTAGATTATCCAAAGTGTCTTTATAGAAGTAAAAAGCCATTGCTATCTAATGATCTGCTACTTTGGATCTAGTTTTCTTTGTTTTTCTGTGTATACACTGCTGTGCACTTGATGGGTCTGGTGCATACTTTCATAAAGAAAATTGTATTCATAAGCAACAAAAACAAGTGCTGCTTAAAATCATGAAAAAAAAAACAAACAGAAAAAACTGTAATTGTTATTTTTTTAACATATCCATGTTCTAATAGCAATAGAATCCTCATAGACAGTGTAACAGGGGTTTGTTACGTGTGTGGGTCGTCACTGAAAAATACTGAGGCAGACACAGAGCTGTTGACACGCCGCACAGATTTAATTAACAAGTGCTGACACTAGGGTAACAACAATGGTAGCCCTAGTGTCACATTTAATAAAGAAAACAAAGCTAAAAATAAAAGTTTGCCACACATGGCGAGCGCTAGCCTCACTAAAAGAGACGTCCTGCTCCAGGAACCTACTACACTACGAAAACCCTGCTTATACACTGTTTGGGATCAACCTCCCCTAAACTAACCTACTTCTGGCCCCCTGGAGTCGCGGCATCCTCACCGCAACTCCTGCCTCTTCAGACGGCCTCGGCTGGGCAATGCCTTCATGAGCACTGTCTTGCAGTTAAAGTATAAAATACAGTATATTCACTGTATTTTAATAGATAAACAGAACCATCAAGAAAAATAGAAACTGCCCATGGTACATGGTTAAGTCTGTCTGCCTGCCGCAAGCTTGAGCGCAAGTGGAGGTCATCTGGACTAACAGTTCACAGAGAGATCTGGACCAACCACCTCTCGAGCTACAGGTGTGCACTCGCCGCGGCCAGGGTGAAGTACTTCTCTGAAATCATAACTATGGGACACGGTAAACCCAATGTTCTCTTTAAGACCATTGACCAAATCCTACATCCAGCCACCGACAGATCCATCTCCCGTTCATCCTCCTCTCTTACCTGTCATGATTTCTCCTCTTTCTTTCGGAACAAAATTGACAACATCTATTCTACACTCTCCCGCCACAAACCCAGTCTACTACTTGACCACCTTGACTCTCCTCCGGTTGCCCCTCCTGCCCAATCCTCTATCTCTCCTCTCTCCATTGCTGATGTCTCCAGCTTAGTGTTGAAATTAACTACTGCCACATGCCCCGTGGACTCCTGGCCGACTAACCTTGTCCGTCTCTGTGCTTCTGATCTTGCTCCCTCCATTAGGCACACTCTCAACCTGTCCTTGGACTCAGGCTCGGTTCTTTCTGTCCTTAAGCTTGCCCTAGTTACGCCGGTACTCAAAAAACCCTCCCTTGACCCGGCTCACTTATCCCATCTCCAATCTCCCTTTTATCTCCAAAACTCTCGAAAGGGCTGAAACATCTCATGGATAACAATCTGCTTGAATCAATGCAGTCTGGCTTCCGGCAACATCACAGTACTGAAACTGCTCTGCTCCAGATTGCTCCTGCTTAATGCTGATGCTGTTGCTCCCTCTGTGCTTGTCCTCCTTGACCAAACATCGCTTTTGACACCATAGATCATGGCATTCTTCTTGACCGTCTACTGAAGTATGCTGGGATCTCTGGAACCTGTCTCTCCTGGATGTCCTATTACCTATCTGGAAGCATGCAGTCTGTTTTCTATGCTGGATGCAGTGGTGTCGCAAACAGTTACTTGTGGTGTCCCTCAAGGATCTGTTCTTGGGCCCCTTCTCTTCAACATCTACATGCTTCCCTTGGGTCACCTCATCCGCCAACACAGTCTCATGTTTCACTCCTATGCTGACAACACCCAGCTCAACTTAAAACTCGACCCTGAAAGCCCCTCTGCCATGGTCCGGCTCTCAGCTGCATTCAAGACACCGAGGCCTGGATGTCTGCCAATTTCCTTCAGCTGAACACTATCAAATCTGAACTCCTTCTAGTAGGATCTAAAACTCAACTTAAGAATCTCAATAGAAACTGTTTGGTGCTGCCTTCTCCCACAGTACGAAGCCTTGGTTTACTTCTTGACAGCAACCTCTCCTTTGATGCCCACATCTCCAATTTTTCAAATCTTCCTTCTACCATCTTCTAAACATCTCCAAAGTCTGTCCCTACCTTTCCCACACTGATGCGGAGATACTTATGCATTTGTTTCTTCTCGACTCGACTACTGTAACTCTCTTTATGGTGGTCTCCCGGCACGCACCATAAACCGACTGCAGCTAGTTCAGATTGCTGCTCCCAGGATCCTTACCAGATGTAAAAAACGTGAACACATTACCTCCCATCTTGCCCAGCTGCACTGGCTACCTGATTACTTTCAAAATTCTCCTGATCACCTACAATGCCCTTCATTACACAGGTCCCGAGTACCTCCTCAACCTGCTGACCCGCTATGTCCCTGCCCACAAGCGGAGGTCCTCCAACTCTGGCCTGCTTGTTATCCCCAAGTAAAAGTGCACCACACTTGGAGAATGCTGATTTAGCTTCATGGTTGTTCTCTCTTGCTTTCCATGCTCTTTAAGCTTGATATCTGCTATTAGCTGCTATGTTGTTGCTACTATTTCATGTTTTATGCTACTATATCATGAATTATGCATTTTTTTCACATTTTTCATTGTTATTTACTGTATCATGTTTTATGCATTTCTCTGTATTTAAAGTATTATGGATTTTCTTGTTGTTACTGCATCTTGTAAAGTGCTTTGTGATGGTGGTCCACTATGAAAGGCGCTATATAAAATAAAGATTGATTGATTGAGATGACGAATACATTTTGTAACTAATTTGAACCTATTCATTGGACATGATCGAGGGCTGCATAGAGGAAGAGACCTCAGGAACAGATTATAGAAGACATGTGCTTATAACTTAGAGAAGAGTACAGAGATTCCCCTTGGCATGCAGAGAGCCGCCCTTGCTGAGATGAGACCGAACCGTTCAGTCTCCAAGGCTGGGAAGCAACTAATACTTCCCCCAAGGGGGATCTAGAGGAGAGAATGGAAAGACGACAGTGATAGTTAAATTTGGCCGGGGGTCCCCCTTGAAGCTGGGCTTCTAAGGCTGAGAAGTAAGCTTCACTTACCGCCCAAGAGGGAGACTGTTGCAGAGGTGGAGAGCCGAATAGAAGAGGAAGCGTAGTGGAGGAAGGGTGGATGGTGGAAACCCCCCCTCCAAAAAAAAATGCAAGACAGAGAGCAAACTCAAGGCTTGGAGTTTAAATGGGGGATTAGCAGATGTTATTGGTAGGAGGGAAGTAGGGGGAGGAGCCCTCGTTCATACCCCCCCAAATAACACACAAGTTTACAATTAACATGTTTCAATATTAACTAAAGTTATTAATCAAATTGGTTGATCTTGTTACAGTATGGATTTATTAAAATGTTTGTATATACTGTTACTTGATTGATTACTGTCTTGTACTGTCTAAATTTATATCATTTTTTACCCCTGAAATTTACAGTTACAATATGTAAAACATATCGATTTATACAGTAGCATATCTTCAAAAGGGGATGAAAGATAGTCGACAAAAAATGCTATCATTAAATTATTTATTTATGATTATTAAGGAATGCATTAATTTAGGTCATTTATTTAACCAAACAGCTGCAACTTAAATTAGATTAATAGTGGGAAATAAATGAGCCTTTTCTACTTGAGCACCTCAATGTATAACCCTATCCTGGCCAGGGTTGCCTAGTAACAGCGGAAAGCGTTCCTCCAGCAAGAGGTACTGGCTTTCGAACCGAAGCACTTTGACAGTATCATTCAACATCACCTGACAGCCAAGGTTATTGGTATCAGTGGCTTTGTCGGAAAAGGGGAGAGCAGGTGGGCGGGACAGCAATCCCCATTCTACACTGTCCCTTCAGAGTTTCCCAGCGGTTGGTTGGGTCGGGGGGCAGCCAGTGGGGCACAGCAGTTGTGCTCCAGGTGCCCTAGCCTCCCGCAGCGCCAGCAGCGGGTGTTGCGTCTGGAGCCGGTAGTTTGGGTCTGGCGGGCTGTCTCTTCCTCACTGTCTTCCTCGGTTGGGGCTCCTGCCCTGCAGGTCCGGGTTGGAAGGTGGCTGTGACTGCCCCGGTGGAGTACAGCCTTGACCTGTTTGGCTTTGGCCAGGGCCTGCTCCAGGGAAACCGGGGTGGTCAACTGCACATGTTGCTGTAGGTTATCCGGAGTCAGGGCTCTCAGAAAGGACTGCAGTGCCAGTTCTTCTTGCGCCGCCGTCGGGAAGTCAGGGAACCCTTCTTTGGCCAGGAAGAGCACGTCTACTGCTAAAGCTCCCAGTTGCTCTCCAGGTTGCCTTTTCCTTTCCAGCAGGTTCTAACGGTTCCGTTCTCGGGGTTCCTCCGACACAAAACTGTGTTCCAGCGCGGCCATCAGGGCGTCATAACTTCGGCATTAGTCGGGGGAAATGTCTCGTAGAGCTTGAAGTGCTTTCCCTTCCAGAGCCATAGTGAGCTGGTCAGCCATTTATTTTGGACGCCAGTTATTCACCCAGGCTGCAAGCAACTCTTGCTGCCCGGACCGTCTTCCTTGTCGGCCTCCAGGCTTCAGTTTGTTTGCTCGGATCTGAGTCGGATCTGGGTCTAATAACAAGAATTTTACATTGGGTTGGGTCGGGGCGGGTAAATAATTGTCGGTTTGTAGTCGTGTCAGGTTGATTATTTTGGACCCGTGAAGCCCTCTACTCTCTGGCAACGTATATAACAGCTGGCATAAACTATATTTTATTACACGTAACTTATTACAAGTAACCCAAAATACTGCACACATTCAGAAAAATAAAACAACACTATTCTCTGGCAACGCACACTATGAAAAGTACAATAATGTACAGTATATAACAGCCAACATAACTAAGTTATTGTAATACAGTACAGTACAGTTAAACATAAAAGTGAAAGAACAGGTGTGTACAGTACCTTACTAAAGCTCTTGTGAGTACAACAGAGCAAAAAAAATAATTGATGGACGTATGCACAGTATTTGATTGAGCTGATAAACAACTTTAAAAAAAAAAACTGTCATAAGACTGACAACCATTTGCCTCCATGGAGGCTCGTAGTGTGCTAGGCTCGAGAGTTTTACAGATTCACTTTGCCATTTTCTGTCTTTCTTGCCGGCTTTTCCCGTTGTCATGCCGTTGCTATGCGCTCTACGTTACTGCTGTTTTTGAAACACTCAAACATTTTTTTCTTCTTTCTTTTTTAAACACTTGAAAGTTGTTTGCATTATGCAATTATCTGAATTAAAATGCAATGTATCATTGACTTTGGGACCTTGCAACTTTATGCAATTAAGCGAATTATGAATGTAGCCAAAATGCATTTAACTGTATCATACTGTCACAAAGACGGCCGGAGTGGGTGGCGTCAGACCAGAGCCAGGAAATAAATAAACAAAACGAGAGAGGTGGAGTTTGGTGTAATAAACAGAACAAACAGAAAATAAAAGGGTTTTAAACACAAAACAGGACACGGCACTGGAGCCAAAATAAACAGGTAAACAAAACGAACTAACACACAAAACAAGCGGACGAACGTTTAACAAGTACCGTGCTGGCACTTCCAGCACGCTGTAGCAATTGTTATTTTCCTTCCTCTCTCTCCCGTTCTCCACTCTCGAACACCCAACCCCGACTGAATGAAACGTGCATCTATTTATGCAGTTGTACCGAGACTCGACTGCTAATCAATCATTCAATTGGAGTCGCGGTACAACTGCACGTGAATCAATAAAGTGCAATTCCCCGTGCTCACATATTACATTTTACTTGCACGTGAAGTGCTGTGCCATCCTCGTGCCTAAATACAAATATACATTTTAAACACTCGTGTTACACAGACCCGTTTATATCCCGTGTACCAATGACTATACACCAACATTTAACACACCACACGCAACATACAACACATAATTTGCACACAGGGGCGGGGCACATTGCCACACATACGCTAACCTTTATTCATGTTCTATGGTTTAATAATAAATCAGTATAATAAACATTTACAATTTCAAACATTAATTAAATCATTAATGTTAATTAATTATTTTATTTTTTTTAAAACTAGCAGCATTAAACCATGCCATCTGCTATTCATACTGTATGGTCCAACTCTTCATTTTACCTGTCGCACAATCCATGCCTGGTAAATATTTAATGCTACTAATAATTAAATGTTGAAATTATGTGGAATATCTTTTTTTTCAAAATTGAATGAAACAACAACGCTTAGGAAGAAAGAAATATAAGAGGACATAATGGGCCCTGTTTTCAAAGTGTTGACTCCAATCTGAAATTAACTCCTATTTTTTTGAAATAGGTAAAACACATGTTAATTTTACAAAATCAGAATCAAGCAATCGTGTAATTCAATCTCTTAAGCACTCTCAAACTGTTGGTTTCTCATTTTGTAACATAAACATTAATTAAAGAATGAAGGCTTTGATGTATGGCCTTATATATTTTACTGTTTTAGGATACTTAATAAATACAAATACAAGATACCAAGACCAATACCAAACATACTGAGACCGAGACCAAATGTACCGAGACCAAGACCAAGACCAAACGTACCGAGACCAAGACCGAGACCAAACGTACCAAGACTGAGACCAAGACCAAGACCGAGACAAAACGTACCGAGACCGAGACCAAGACCGAGACCAAACGTACCGAGACCGAGACCAAGACCGAGACCAAACGTACCAAGACCAAGACCAAACGTGCCAAGACCGAGACCAAGACCGAGACCAAGCGTACCGAGACCAAGACCAAGACCAAACGTGCCAAGACCGAGACCAAGACCGAGACCAAGTCAGAGACCAAACGTACCAAGACCAAGACCAAGACCAAACGTACCGAGACCAAGACCGAGACCAAACGTACCGAGACTGAGACCAAGACCAAGACCAAGACAAAACGTACCGAGACCGAGACCAAGACCGAGACCAAACGTACCGAGACCAAGACCGAGACCAAACGTACCAAGACCAAGACCAAACGTACCAAGACTGAGACCAAGACCGAGACCAAACGTACCGAGACCAAGACCAAGACCAAACGTGCCAAGACCGAGACCAAGACCGAGACCAAGTCAGAGACCAAACGTACCGAGACCAAGACCAAGACCAAACATACCAAGACCGAGACCAAACGTACTGAGACCAAGACCAAATGTACCGAGACCAAGACCAAGACCAAGACCAAACGTACCGAGACCAAGACCGAGACCAAACGTACCGCGACTGAGACCAAGACCAAGAACGAGAGAAAACGTACCGAGACCAAGACCGAGACCAAACGTACCGAGACCGAGACCAAGACCGAGACCAAACGTACCAAGACCAAGACCAAACGTGCCAAGACCGAGACCAAGACCGAGACCAAGCGTACCGAGACCAAGACCAAGACCAAACGTGCCAAGACCGAGACCAAGACCGAGACCAAGTCAGAGACCAAACGTACCGAGACCAAGACCAAGACCAAACGTACCGAGACCAAGACCGAGACCAAACGTACCGAGACTGAGACCAAGACCAAGACCGAGACAAAACGTACCGAGACCGAGACCAAGACCGAGACCAAACGTACCGAGACCAAGACCGAGACCAAACGTACCAAGACCAAGACCAAACGTACCAAGACTGAGACCAAGACCGAGACCAAACGTACCGAGACCAAGACCAAGACCAAACGTACCGAGACCAAGACCAAACATACCAAGACCGAGACCAAACGTACTGAGACCAAACGTACCAAGACCGAGACCAAACTTATCGAGACCAAGACCGAGACCAAACGTACCGAGACCAAACGTACCGAGACCGAGACCAAACATACCAAGACCGAGACCAAACGTACCGAGACCGAGACCAAACGTACCGAGACCAAACGTACCGAGACCGAGACCAAGACCAAGACCAAACGTGCTGAGACCGAGACCAAGACCAAAATGTACCGAGACCAAGACCAAGACCGAGACCAAACGTACCGAGACCAAGACCAAAACGTACCGAGACCAAGACCGAGACCAAACGTGCCGAGACCAAGACTGAGACCAAACGTACCGAGACCAAGACCAAGACCGAGACCAAACGTACCGAGATCAAACGTACCGAGACCAAGACCAAGACCGAGACCAAACATACCGAGACCAAGACCAAGACCGAGACCAAATGTACCGAGACCAAGACCAAACATACCGAGGCCGAGACCAAGACCGAGACCGAGACCAAATGTATCGAGACCAAGACTGAGACCAATATATTTTTGTTGTGACCAACCTTATAAACTAAATAAATTTTTGCTAGAAGAACAACAACAACAACAATAATAAAAACTTTTTTTGAAAGCTATTTTTCTTTTGATAAACAAAATTAACACAAAAAATGTAACAACTGAAAAATTTGTTCTATTGACTTTTTCCAGTTACGAGCAATTCACATAGGAATACACACCCTGAAAAGGTGTATAAAAACATTTACATGAAATATTTACATATAATTGGAAACATCTTAAGAGAATTTTGAACTTGAAACTTGAATGATTTATTTTGTTAGTTAGAATCTGCAATTATTTTACCCCCTTTTATACCCCAATTTGGAAATTGCCAGTTATTCAACCTAGCTCACTGCTGCAACCCCTGTACTGACTCGGAAGAGATTAAGTATATTGCTGGGAGATGTGGAAGCCAAGAGATGCTAGGATCCTTCCGAACTGAGCTTGACACTTGTGATACAATCACCAAGTGTTTGTTGCATCTCAGAAACACCAGAGATGAGAGAAGCTGCGGAGACAGTTACGCTCGATGTGGTGTCATGATCAGGCCCACCTGGCTGAAGACTCTTTCAACTTCTGCTGATGTTGAAGGGATGCAGAATACCTTCTCATATAATGGACTGACTTTTGAAAAGAGGGCATTTTCTTTCAAATTTCTCCAAGGATCTTTTAGTCCAATAAGTGCTGGAAATGTATCCAAAGCTGACAAAACAAGAGTGCAGATTGTTGCCGGCTGAGGACTGGCGTGTGCTGATTTTTGCCGCCGCTTTGCAGATGAGGCAAACAGAACTGAACAATTACAATCAGCATGTGGGCTGTTTTGTTGAGGTTGGGTTTCCATTTCTTCATTCTGAGTTGCCGAAATTGTGCTGCTGCTGCTGCCTGCCATTTCAGTTGGTTTTGCCTCAGGAAGACTATCAGCTTCTTGAAGGATAACATCAATGATACTGTTCTTTAGGGTGGCTTTCACTTCCTCTGATCCTGGATGATCATCTTCCAACCAAATAAAACTGTAGTTTGGATCCTGGACACTAGCCATTGGATAGATCATGTTGCCAAAAGACAGGATCAGTGTGTTGAGTGATTTGCAAGATCTGCAACATACCTTCAAATCTGCGGCACAAAGAATCATGAAGAGCACTGACAACTCATTTCACACGTGCTGTCATTGACGTAGTTGTCTTAGCTGTAAGCGCGTGCTTGTGCAGTGCAACAACTGATGGCACCACAACACCAATTGTGGTGTACTTGTCTCCCTGGCACACTTCTGTTGCTTCAGCAAATGGCTCCAATATATCTACAAGCTCTGATCTTTTGTAGAAAACATCAGATGTGGCAAGTCACGTTGACGTAACAACTGAGAAAGCTTTGTTGGATCAAGCTTATTAATTGCAGCTAGCTGTCGGTGAACACTACTCCATCTTGTAACACTGGTGCTTGAAATGGAAAAATTTTCACCAAATTTGCCTTCAAAAGCCTCTTTAAACTGTGTGCTCTGGTGTAACAAGATTGAAAGCTTTGTACATTTGGCAGTGATGGTTCTAAAACTGCCCAGCTTCTCCAATCCATCTTTCTCAACAAGCTGTAGAGTGTGTGCGAAGCGTGAAAGTTATCCAAGACGTGTGTGAGATAAGTTATCTCAGCAGCTTCACTCTGTGCAATGTCATCCCACAAATCATCATCGTCTACTACTGAGACAAGTTGTTCAATGTCTGGTTGTTCCTCTTCCTGGGTATTCAATTCATTGAACACTGTAAAAGCCTTCTTCATATTGCTTGCATTACCCGTCACAAAGTATGTAACCTTGGAATGCAGATCATTCTGCTGAAGAGCATTTTCAATGCATTCTGCAATGTGTACACCAGTTTGGCTGAAAATCGACGAAGGTGTGAGCAGTTATGTTGAGGAAAGAATGTCACGTTCGATCTGTCCATAGATCAAGAGTGCATGCGACATGGTGTGCGGTTTGAAGCATCTTTGGACTTATTTTCATGTAGATCAGGAATTATTGTTGAAACAGTTTGGCTTTGAGAGGGAAGTGTCACCTTTGTGTTAAGATCAAACACAAACATTTCAAAGGACTCATTTTTAGCAATAGAGACTGGAAGGCTGCAGTTGATAACTAGATTCTCCACAAATGAGCTTGAAAACTTCCTCTGCTCTGGATGGCTTCTCCCATACTTTGCGGTTGATGATGCAAAAACATCTGCAACAGATGGCTGTGAGCTAGAAGCGGAAGCTGCACTTCGGGAAAGTCCCATACTCAGCATGAATAGAAGGATGTTTTCGCTTTAGATGCCTAGAAAACAAAAAATAAATATGGAATTATCTTAACAAATGTGGTCCTGTATTTAATGATCATTCTTATGTCAGTAAAACCATTTGGGGCATTAACATTAATGACCTTCACAATTAACATTTTACACAATTAATTTTTTTGGCTCAAAACTTAAAATGATGTTCCAAACATGCTACATATATATATATATATATATATATATATATATATATATATATATATATATATATATATATATATAACAAATAGAATCTACATGGT
The DNA here is from genome assembly GCF_902713425.1 of Acipenser ruthenus. Classification (NCBI taxonomy): domain Eukaryota; kingdom Metazoa; phylum Chordata; class Actinopteri; order Acipenseriformes; family Acipenseridae; genus Acipenser; species Acipenser ruthenus. The sequence goes on along the minus strand of NC_081193.1, from coordinate 49,063,355 downwards.
TGGTTTTCATCTACTTGCAATCTACATAGGAACTTAAGTAATATTCAATGACTCATAGGCCTCACAATTCTTCTCATTTTGTATTGCACATATATGCCTATGTGCTTCTAAAATCCATCTTTCACATCAGACTTTTAGAAATAAATAAAATTAACTCAGCAAATCTTCTTCTGATTATTATTATTATTATAAGCAATAAGCATGATATAGAATTAAGTATAAGCTGCCATTGAGATGTAAATTTATGGAGGCCCAGAGATGTGGTTGAAAGGAAAAAAAAAAGTTGGACAAATCTCCAGGGCTCCATATATAAAGTGTGATGGTAGCTCCTTTTGTAATAGTACAACATTTTTACACGTTTTTTACACCTTGTGTATCTTGCTTTTTTATTTATATAACATAACACACAGACCTTGGTTGTAATAATAACTGAATAATAACTATTCCTAAAACCACCGAGCCTGTCACTAACTGTAAAAGGGTTCGCTAGATATAACAGCTGTACACATGTAAAACAATTGGCTTACCTTGAAAAAGAAGAAGTTTCCTGCACTTCATTTGTGTTAAAATGCTTGCACTTTGCCGGCCATTTATTATAATGTTCATCAATTTCAGAAATGATGTAGGCAAACTGAATGACGACGGCTGCTTCGATGCCATTTCAGCTCATAGAGAAGAGAAACTTGCAAGGTCTGAATTTGTTAAGAAACTGTCAGTAGCTATTTCCATCCAAAAAAAGAAAGAGCTAAAACGTATGCGTATGGGGGAAAAAAATCACGACAATGGAAACTGCACAATTCGGTTATATTTTGTAAGCGAACAAACGAAACATTGTTTTACTATTACAGACACACACACACACACACACACATATATTTGCAATTATATATATATATATATATATATATATATATATATATATATATATATATATATATATATATATATACTGTATGTATGTGTGTGTATATATATATATATATATATATATATATATATATATATATATATATATATATATAACAGCTATATATCTTGACACAGGGGTTGTACCGACAGACTGGAAAATTGCAAACGTAAAACCGATCCACAAAAAGGGAGACAAAATCAAGCCAGGTAACTACAGACCAATAAGCTTGACTTCAATTATATGTAAACTTATGGAAACTATAATAAGATCTAAAATGGAAAATTACCTAGATGGTAACAATATCCTGGGAGACAGTCAGCATGGTTTTAGGAAAGGGAGATCGTGTCTAACTAACCTGCTTGACTTTTTTGAGGATGCAACATTGACAATGGATAATAGCAAAGCATACGACATGGTTTATTTAGATTTCCAGAAAGCTTTTGACAAAGTCCTGCATAAAAGATTAATTCTCAAACTGAACGCAGTAGCGATTCAAGGAAATGCATGCACATGGATTAGGGAGTGGTTAACATGTAGAAAACAGAAAGTACTGATTAGAGGAGAAACCTCAAAATGGAGCGCGGTAACCAGTGGTGTACCACAGTGATCAGTATTAGGTCCCCTGCTATTCCTAATCTACATTAATGATTTAGATTCTGATATAGTAAGCAAACTTGTTAAATTTGCAGACGACACAAACATAGGAGGAGTGGCAAACACTGTTGCAGCAGCAAAGGTAATTCAAAATGATCTAGACAGCATTCAGAATTGAGCAGACACATGGCAAATGACATTTAATAGAGAAAAGTGTAAAGTATTGCATGCAGGCAAAAAAAAAAGTGCATTCTAAATATCATATGGGAGATACTGAAATTGAAGAAGGGAACTATGAAAAAGACCTAGGAGTTTATGTTGACTCAGAAATGTCTTCATCTAGACAATGTGGGGAAGCTATAAAAAAGGCCAACAAGATGCTCGGATATATTGTGAGAAGTGTTGAATTTAAATCAAGGGAAGAAATGTTACAACTTTACAATGCATTAGTAAGACCTCACCTAGGATATTGTGTTCAGTTCTGGTCACCTCGTTACAAAAAGGATATTGCTGCTCTAGAAAGAGTGCAAAGAAGAGCAACCAGAATTATCCCGGGTTTAAAAGGCATGTCGTATGCAGACAGGCTAAAAGAATTGAATCTATTCAGTCTTGAACAAAGAAGACTACGCGGCGATCTGATTCAAACATTCAAATTCCTAAAAGGTATAGACAATGTCAACCCAGGGGACTTCTTTGACCTGAAAAAAGAAACAAGGACCAGGGGTCACAAATGGAGATTAGATAAAGGGGAATTCAGAACAGAAAATAGGAGACACTTTTTTACACAGAGAATTGTGAGGGTCTGGAACCAACTCCCCAGTAATGTTGTTGAAGCTGACACCCTGGGATCCTTCAAGAAGCTGCTTGATGAGATTCTGGGATCAATAAGCTACTAACCACCAAACGAGCAAGATGGGCTGAATGGCCTCCTCTCGTTTGTAAACTGTTGCATGATCTTGGTTAGCGGTTTGTAAATAACTTCTTTAATTTCTTTGAGTACTATTGGGAGGATCTCATCCGGCCCAGGGGATTTGTTTATTTGAAGAGCTTCTAGTCCCTTTAACACTTCTGCCTCTGTTATGCTAAAGTTATTTAAAATTGGATAGGAACAGGTCGACATGTGGGCATGTTGTCCATGTCCTCCTTTGTAAAAACCTGTGAAAAGTAATCATTTAATATACTTGCTATTTTTTTTTTCTTCATCTTTGATTTTGCCATTTGTGTCTCTTAGACATTTACCTCCTCTTTGAATGTTCTCTTGCTGTAATAAATATTGGAAAAACATTTTGGAATTGGTTTTAGCCCCCTTAGCAATATTGATTTCTATCTCTCTCTTGGCCTTTCTAACTTCCTTTTTGACTTCTGTTTGCAGTTCCAAGTACTCTTTCTGTGTACTTGGTTTTTGGTTCCTTTTAAAAGCTCTGTAAAGTGCCTTTTTTCGCTGAATATTTTTTTAAATTGATCTGTTAAACCATTTTGGCCATTTTGTTTTAGATTTAGATTTGTCTACTTTTGGGATGTAATTGTTTTGCGCCTCTAGTACTACATTTAAAGAAAAACAGCCATCCTTTTTCTGTGGATGTTTTCTCTATTTTACTCCAATCTACTTCTGTTAGTCTCTGTTTCATACCTTCATAGTTTGCTTTTCTAAAAGTGTAAACCTTAGCTTTAGTCATTAATTTGGGGGGTTTAAAAAATACTTCAAATGAGACCATGTTGTGGTCTGAGTTTGCCAATGGCTCTCTGACCTCTGTTTTAGTTATTGTCTTCATTATTTGAAAAGATTAAATCATGGCATGCCTCACCTCTAGTCGGTGCCTTGACAAATTGCGTTAGGAAGCAGTCATTTGTCTTTTCTACCATTTCAATTTCGTCCGTCATGCTCCCCAACGAGTTCTCCCATTTTATACGGGGGAAGTTGAAATCCCCCATTAGTATGGCTTCTCCTTTTCTACACGCATTTCAAATGTCATTGTATAACAGATTATTTTGCTCAGCGTCTGAATTTGGCGGTCTATAGCATGCTCCTATTATTATCCCCTTTGAATTTTTGTCCATTATTCTGACCCATATTGATTCTGCATTGTTTTCTTTGTCCAGATTTAACACCTGGGCTTCAAGACTATTTCTTATGTATAGCACTACCCCTCCGCCTCTTCTGTCCTGCCTGTCTTTCCTATACAGTGTGTATCCACTAATATTATATTAGTCTCCATCACTCTTAGACAACCAAGTTTCTGTAACACCTATCACATCATAGTTACTTGTTAGTGCAGTAGCTTCAAGTTCGAACATTTTGTTTCCGAGACATCTAGCATTAAGATAAATACATTTAATAGTTGTCTTACCTGAGTTGTTGCCCTTGTTTTGATGTGGTCTCCCTTCTGGTTTTTTTGTTTCTCCCCCCTTCCTTTCTAGTTTAAGTGCTTCTGGACCTCCTCAAGGATCCTTTCTCCGAGTAGATTGGTTCCCTTTCTGGTTAAGTGCAGTCCATCCCACCTATATAGATAGTCCTTGTTGTAGAATGTGCTCCAATTTTCAAGAAAGGTGAAGCCTTCCTGTGTGCAACACGATTTCAGCCATGCATTTTGATTTTGTATTTCCAGCTATCCATATGGTCCTTTGGTCTTTTGGTCTTGTCTTTTAATTTCCTTCCTAGCTCTCTGAATTTGTTTTGCAGGGATCTTGGCCTGTCTCTTCCAATGTTGTTTGTACCGATGTGGACGACTACTACCGGGTCGTCTCCTGTTCGTTCTAGGAGCCTGTCCACGTTCTCAGTGATGTGCGTGACAGAGGCTCCTGGAAGGCAGCACACTGTTGTAGTAAGGGGGTCCAAACTGTGAACTGAACTTGCTGTATTTCTCAATATAGAGTCCCCAACAATCATAAACTTTTTGCTGCCTGGCCAGCACTGTTTATAGGGTCCTGGATGTTGTTCCTTTCATTCTCTTGATGTTGGTTTTGGTCATCTAAATGTTGAAGTGGCTCAAATTTGTTGGATGTTTGGATTTCTGGTGGTTGTGTTTGACGAAGTTTCTTTTTTTCCCTGCTTCTGCCTATCTGAACCCAGCTGTTTCGACTCTTCCATCTTCCTGGTGGCTTTCAGTCTGCTCGGGGTGCAAACTCCCATGAATTGTGGGTGTGTCAGCTCCTCAAGCTCCTGTTGCTGTCTCATTTCCTCCAGCTCCATTTCTAACAGACTTACTCGTTGAAGCAAGTCCTGGATCGTGCGGCACTTTACACACACTTGGTTGAGCTCTGTTGGGTTTTCTCGGATTTCCCACATCATGCAGTTGTCACAGATTACTGGTTTGAAGACCATGTTTTATTATTTTTATTTATTTATTTATTTATTATTAATTTTTTTTGGAAGTTCAGTTTAGCTTCTGCAGCTGTCAACCTGCTTTCAAACTGCTTCTAACTGCGCCTCACTCGCTGTCGCAGAGAACACTGGCTGCCTTTTGTTTGTTTCTGCATTGTGCTGCGGGCTCCGCCCCTCCCCTGTGTCTCAGAACGGCGCGGAATTTGAATCAGCTGCTCCAAGTTTCAGCTTGTTATCAGAAAAAGATACGCAGCTGTTAGACATTGAGCTGCAATGTTTTCTGATTAAAGCATTTCAAGATGTAATTTAAAGATGTAATTCCTCCTTTCTGTTTCTAACTGCGCTGTACTTGTCCACGACTGTACTTCTCCCACGCTGTCGCTTCCACACGCTGGGTTCTGATCAAAACGGAAGACTTGACAGGTATGTACAGATAATCATATTTGTAGGCATTTGTGTTACTTACACAATTTTGTTAAGGTAACTAATATATTACAGGAAATGTATTTGGTGACAGGAGGAAAGTTTGCTTCATGGGAGAGGCTGAGAGATGCTGTAGCTGCACAAAGTCTACATTTAGTAATTTGAATGCTGATCTAGAGTATAATGGCTACATTATTTTGTATTTAATAGCTGTCGATGTATAAAAGTGAGTGAATTTTGAAGGATAAAAACGGATATATGATAATCGAGGAAATAAAATAATCTTGAGAATGTTTATGAATGCGACCAATCTGCGTGCTGCCTGCTATCAAGACCAAGACCAAGACCCGACGTGCTGAGACCGAGGCCCAGACCAAGAGCGACGTGCTGAGACCGAGACCCAGACCAAAACCAGACAGCCTGAGACCGAGACCGAGACCAAGACCTTAAAATGTGGCCTTGAGATCAGCCTCGAGACCGAGACCGGGTCTTGAGACTCCATCTCTGCTGTTTGGCGCCGCCTTTTTTTTAATTTTTTTTTTTTTATAAATTTAGTCGTTGCCAATTAGTTTTTTTTATTATTATTTTCTCCCCAATTTGAAATGCCCAATTATTTTTAGGCTCAGCTAACCGCTACCACCCCTGTGCTGACTCGGGAGGGGCGAAGATGAACACATGCTGTCCTCCGAAGCGTGTGCCGTCAGCCGCCCGCTTCTTTACACTCTGCAGACTCACCGTGCAGCTGCCTCAGAGCTACAGCATTGGAGGAAAAAGCAGCTCTGGGCAGCTTACAGGCAAGCCCGCAGGCGCCCGGCCAGACTACAGGGGTCGCTGGTGCGCGGTGAGCCGAGGACACCCTGGCTGACCTAACCCTCCCTCCCCCCGGGCGACGCTCTGCCAATTGAGCGCAGCCCCCTGGGAGCTCCCGTCCACGGTCGGCTGTGGAATAGCCTGGATTCGAACTCGCGACGTCCAGGCTATAGAGCGCATCTTGCACTCTAGCGAATTTGGCGCCTTCTTAACGCTAATAAACATACTTGTGCTGTAGCATTGTCTCAGAGCAGAGACTGGGCTGAACTTGACGCCGGTCAAACCTCCAGTGCACGTCACTTAATCCAACCCATATATCTCATTTAACCTCTCAGAATAGGAACATAATTCAAAGAGGTATGTCTTCCTGACACATAGCACTAACCAATAATGTATTTTTTTGTCGATTGGTAGGTGGTTATGGCTTTGAAATACCGTCTCAAAATATTGAAATGACTTTTTTTTATGTTTCCCATGTCAGAGTTACTGTCAATCAGGTCTGCAGACGGGCATAACAGTATTATGTTGATTTAAAAGCATTTTGTATGTGTAATATGAAGTGGGCCATGAGGCCAGGTCAAAATAGGGAGACCACAACTGAAAATGGCGGTGCAACAGATATGGCGCCGCAGGTAAATCCCAATGAAAACCACTTAGAAAAATGTGTATTTTGTGAGATTGATACTGTATTTTGAGAAATTATAATACTATTAATATAATGGGTTTTGTTGTATTTTATGGTTTGTAGCGATTTTAGAGCTCTGTTAAACATAAAACCACACAAACATACTTAAATATTTTAAGACAGATGTGTAACAGACAAAATTGTCTATTAATATACGTATATGTTTTCCAATTGATGATTACTGGGATAATTTTCAAAACTGCTGCATTGACTATACGTACACACAGTCTTTCTCATAGGGGATGAACCCCATCATGCTCTGTTCGCCCACCCTAATGTTAGCTTGACGGCACAATAGTATTTATATAAGGATATAACTGAGGACAAAAAAACATATTATTTGTAAAATGGTTAAGTAAATGTAATTTTTTAAACTAACATTTAAATATAACATCTTTCGAACATCGACACCTTGATGGCTTAATAGGGACCCCTACTATCATTGGTTGTTCAAGTGCGCATTAAAAGAAAATTATTGATCTTATGAACTGGAGTTGTTCCACCTATCACTCTTCATATTTCAATAAAATAGCAATGATAGCACTAAGAAGGAGGGACTGTAGTTATATTGTAACCCTCCCGGAGATTGCTAACACAGCCCGGAGACCCCGGAGTCTCTGGGAAAAATCCAGAGGTTAGGCAGGTATGGCAAACGTAAGCACCCTCGCTGCCTTTATATCAAAACTGCTTTCCTGTTAAAAATGTACTGACGGTACACCTTTGCTTAAAGAACAATATGCAAGTCCGCATTTTTCTTTATTGGTTGGCATGCGTACCTGTGTAACAGTTATGTGAACCCATGTTAATAATGCAAATTTAAATAAACTTCTTGCTGTGAAAAGTACACTTCAATATGGTCATGTGGCAGGGTGACTGATGGTCTGACGTCACGGCAGAAGCAGGAACAAAAACTGACACCAGGGACGTACTGCAGGTAAAGGCTCTCACACCGTTTTTATTTACAAAAACAAAAATAAATAAAATATTTAAACAAAAACACACTTGCTTGTAGAGCAAAATAAAACAGGTAAACGAAACAAATCACGAACACAAAATAAAACACAGGTCAGGCTGATATAGCCTTCACTGATCCTGTTATCTTTTTAAACTCCCCGTTCTCTCCACTCTCGCTCTCTCCGCTCCTAACACCCACCTTTTTATATTCAGGCGACCATCTCCCGATTAGCAACAAAATTAATCACTTAACTATTTCGGGAGATGGCCACATTCTGCACAAGTTTATCAATTACTGTGGATGGGGTTTCCCATCCACGTTACTAACCAAAATAAACAAACATTCGGCTACGCCGTCATTTAAACAAAACAATAACAAAACATATGGCGCTCGCCGTCATATAAATACAATAAAATAAACAATACAAAATAACACAGGGGCAGAGGGGGACCCCATTCTAAAATAAAACAAACAAATCAATGTACAGGGCTGCTCGCCCTGTTACATATCCCCCCCCCCCCCCTTGTGCAACGCACACTTGGCCCCAACGGCCACCTCCCCTCTCAGTCTCAGAGTCCCGGAAGAGGGGGAAGCACAGTGTCCATGGGGGTGGCCATGGTGGGATGTCCTCCACCCCCCAATTCTTCGTGGCCGGCAGCTCCCTCTTCCGGGGCTCCCGCCACACACTATCCTGCCACGAAAGTGCGGCTGGGGGAGCTGGTCTCCTGACCTCCCCCCCCCCTCTTTATGGCCGGCAGTTGCCCTCCGTGGGGCTCCGGCCACCCAATTTCCAGCAGCGAAACTGCTGCGGGGGGAGCTGGTCTCCTGACCTCCCCCCCTTCTTCGTGGCCGGCAGCTCCCCTCCGTGGGGCTCTGGCCACAGTGTTTCCTGCCACGAAAGTGCGGCTGGGGGAGCTGGTCTCCTGACCTCCTCCCCTTTCTTCATGGCCAGCAGCTCCCCTTCGTGGGGCTCCGGCCACAGTGTAGCGACACCAGGCGAAGCAGGACCCTCGACAACCCCAGGCGAAGCAGGATCCCTGGCGACCCCAGGCGAAGCAGGATCCCTGGCGACCCCAGGCGACTGCAGCAGCAACGGACCCTATGGAGGCGACGGCAGCAGCAGCAGACCCTCGGGAGGCGACGGCAGCAGCAGCAGACCCTTGGGAGGCGACGGCAGCAGCAGCGGACCCTCGGGAGGCGACGGCAGCAGCAGCAGACCCTCGGGAGGCGAACTCGGGAAGGGAGCCCCTGGCCATGGAGGCGGCAGCGGGAGCTCCACTTCTCCCTCGTACCCTGTACCCTGTATGGAGCAAAAGGCAGCCCCAGGTGATGCAGAGCAACAGGCAGCCCCAGGTGATGCGGAGCAACAGGCAGCCCCAGGCGATGCGGAGCCACAGGCAGCCCCAGGCGATCCAGGCGTGGCATCCCTGAGTGGTGCGAGGCTGGCCTCCTTGGGCGGTGCGAGGCTGGCATCCTTGGGCGATGCGAGGCTGGCATCCTTGGGCGGAGCGAGGCTGGCATCCCCGGGCGGTGCGAGGCTGGCATCCCCGGGCGGTGCGAAGCAGGCACCCCCGGGCGATGGCGAACTGGCATCCCCGGGCGATGCACGACAGGACGGCAGCGGTCCCTCAGGAGGCGACGGCGGCAGCGGACCCTTGGGAGGCGATTGCAGTAAGGGAGCCAGGACCAGCGGTGGGGCTAGGTTTGGCCCTCTTCTCAGCCGCGGTGACCCGGCCATTTTCCCCCTTGCCCTTTTTAGCAGCCTGTGCAAGGGCAGCTGCGGACCGCCAGCCTTCTGTCCCGGTCCGTCCTGTTGTGAAGGGAGAGGCAGCTCCTGCTCCTCTCCCTCAAGTGGTGGTGGTGGAGGCAGAGGCAGCTCCTGCTCCTCTCCCTCAGGTGGTGATGGTAGAGGCAGAGGCCGCTCCTGCTCCTCTCCCTCAGGTGGTGATGGTGGAGGCAGAGGCAGCTCCTGCTCCTCTCCCTCAGGTGGTGATGGTGGAGGCAGAGGCCGCTCCTGCTCCTCTCCCTCAGGTGGTGATGGTGGAGGCAGAGGCAGCTCCTGCTCCTCTCCCTCAGGTGGTGATGGTGGAGGCAGAGGCAGCTCCTGCTCCTCTCCCTCAGGTGGTGATGGTGGAGGCAGAGGCAGCTCCTGCTGCTCTGCTCCTGGCGAAGGCGGCAGGGCCTCCTCCCCTTCTGGCTGCGAAGGCGGCAGGGCCTCCTCCCCTTCTGGCTGCGAAGGCGGCAGGGCCTCCTCCCCTTCTGGCTGCGAAGGCGGCAGGGCCTCCTCCCCTTCTGGCTGCGAAGGCGGCAGGGGCTCCTCCACTTCTGGCTGCAGCCGTGAAACCAGCAGGCATGCTCCCTCTGCTGGTGGCGGCGATGGAGGCGGAACCAGCAGGCATGCTCCCTCTGCTGGTGGCGGCGATGGAGGCGGAACCATCAGGCATGCTCCCTCTGCTGGTGGTGGTGGGAGCGACACACAGTCCTCCCATGGAGGTAGAACCAGCAGGAACTCTCCCTCAGCTGGCGGAGGTGGGACCAGCAGGCACTCTCCCTCTGCTGGTGGCTGCGGTGGAGACAAAGACAGCTCCTGCTGCTCTGCTCCGGCCGTTGGAGGTGGTGGAGGCAGGACCAGCAGGCACTCTCCCTCTACTGGTGGGACTGGGCGCAGCAAGCACCCCTCTGGTAGGAGGGGGCAGTTGAGTGGGGTATGCCCCCGCTCTCCGCAGATGGGGCACCAGCAGGACGCCTCTACAGAGCGGAGGATGGCCTCCCAGTTGATCTCCTCTGGTGATGGTGGTGGGGCCAGCAGACACTTTTCCCCTGCGGGTGCCGGCTTGGGCTGCGGATGTTCGGGCTCCTCCCTCTTGGGTGCTGGCTGGGTGTGGTCTCTCATCCAGAACCACTCTGCCGCATCCCCCACCAGGCCCTGGTTCCAGGCCTCCTCATATTGAGGGTCTCCATAGGGGCAGTCCCCCCTGTCATGCCCAAACTCACCACAGGCACCGCACATGGGGGCCCCTTCAGCCCTCCATTGTTCCTGCTCAGCCGCCCAGTCCGGGGGTCCAAACTGACTGGGGACCCGGGACCACCACCTCTTGCACAGCTGCTGCTGTTGTGGTTGCTGCTTCCTCTTTCCTCCCATCCTTCCTCTTCTTCCTCCCATCTTCCTTCCTCACCCTCTTTTCTCCACACACAATTAGAAAAACGAAAAAACTGAAAAAAACTGCAGTACCCTCTTCTGGTCTCCGAGCGGAGGCGTGGGTTCAAATCCCACTCTGACACCATGTGTGGCAGGGTGACTGATGGTCTGACGTCACGGCAGAAGCAGGAACAAAAACTGACACCAGGGACGTACTGCAGGTAAAGGCGCTCGCGCCGTTTTTATTTACAAAAACAAAAATAAATAAAATATTTAAACAAAAACACACTTGCTCGTAGAGCAAAATAAAACAGGTAAACGAAACAAATCACGAACACAAAATAAAACACAGGTCAGGCTGAGCTATAGCCTTCACTGATCCTGTTATCTTTTTTATCTCTTTTGATCCTGTTATCTTTTTATCTCTCCACTCTCGCTCTCTCCGCTCCTAACACCCACCCGGAACATGGAGAGCTGCAGGCTTTTTATATTCAGGTGACCATCTCCCGATTAGCAACAAAATTAATCACTTAACTAATTCGGGAGATGGCCACCTTCTGCACGAGTTTATCAATTACTGTGGATGGGGTTTCCCATCCACACTACTAACCAAAATAAACAAACATTCGGCTATGCCGTCATTTAAACAAAACAATAACAAAACATACGGAGCTCGCCGTCATATAAATACAATAAAATAAACAATACAAAATAACACAGGGGCAGAGGGGGACCCCATTCTAAAATAAAACAAACAAATCAATGTACAGGGCTGCTCGTCCTGTTACAGGTCACCTCACTTTTGTTTGTCATTTAAAAATGGACTTTCTGGTTAAATAATAATAAACATATAACAGCACATAGGATTTAACTGTTTTTATCTGAACCTATGTTAATGATTAGGCTTCTGTTTAGAAAAGTCATACAGGGTCAGCATTGTGTGTTGTTTTATACTTTCTATAGTATACTTTAATAATAATGTACCTGTCATTATTTTTATAAAAACATGTTATCATTTAGAAAATGTAGTGTTGTTATGCGTAAAGTTGCAGGTCATGCTTCCTAACAGTAAGGCCATTTTTTATTTATTTATTTATTTATTTATTTATTTATTTATTTATTTATCAGAAACAACAAACAAACAATCCAAATCCATGTATCCAAAAGAGGTAATTATTACAGCAGACCTGTACATTTCAAGGGTGTATTGCAGTAAAGAAGAAAAATTGTGTGTTTGATGTTTGATCTTTTCTTTCTATTCTTTTATTTGGCTTTCAGATGACAGTCTCTCATACCCGCGGAAAAGCGTGGATGTCATCTTAGGCCACAGGTTTCCTTTTGGACATTGTGTAATTAGGTATTGCAGCCTCTTTTAATGTGCTGGACTGTGAAGATGTCACCTCTAGCATGGCCATCATTATTTATTTAAGATTACTACATCAAGAGGAACCCTTTCTATCAAGAATGAATTGTCCCTTACTTCAAAAAGGAGCAGTGCTATTATTTTATACGATTGCCTGTTACATCTCTGCAAACCAAGTCAACCCCTAGGGTCATTTTCCACAGCTTGAAAACATAGGAGCTTATAAAAATGTTACCACTGTGCCAACTCAATCTACCTGTGGATCACCTGAAAGGAATGCCTTTTGTCAAAGCACTGTTGCAATGGAATGCCTGCAAACCTGCACCCAGCAATTTTGCATCCAGGAATGTGCTTATCGTTCTGCTGATCTTTCCTCTGCAGGAACTGGTACCCAGGCTCCTTAAACAGCTCTACAAGTTTTATTTTTTGAAATCAGAGCGATTGTTTTGTAGCCCCTTTACCTCCTAATGTAGGGCTTGGAAATTCATTTACTTTAGCAGTGTGGCTGAAACCAGAGCAACGTGGTTTAATGTAAGTACTGCAACAGGTGTTTATTTCATATGCCCTTAAAAATCCACGATACTCTAAAATGTGAGTGTATTGTCATGAATACTGAAATCCCATGACTTGTAATGACTTTTTAATGTTGTATCATTTTAACCATAATTTCTTAATTATGTACTGTAGAGTTGTTTAGGGATGTTCATTGTCTTTCATCTTAAAGCTGCAGTGTCTCTTAATCCCTTAAACATGTTTTGCACAGAAATAATGTTATTTTGTATTGTTTGTTTACATTCTTCAAAGTTAGTTTTAGCTTCAGGGCATAAGGGAACCCTGCATGTATATCACTCTGTCAACCATTATTGCTATTACAAGCACTGTGTAAGGTGATCGTCTTTTTTGTTATATAGTTAGTAACAAAAAATACAGGATAGTTAATTTATGTTTCAAAGGCATTTTTAAAAATGCACCTTGCTAACTCTGGAATATCATCATAAAACATAGCAAAGTGTTTTATAAAATGTAGTGTTAAAATGCTGAACACTGGTTGGTCAATCAGCATTTCAAGCAGTGACAATAAAATAAAATGTTAACCCATCATGCTGAGGTACAGAAATTTAACACTGACATGCTAGAAAAAGCTGAAGATTAAATTAGTGCCACTAAACAAACAAATTGTTCAGTAAAAACCTTTAATATAATTTAATTTGGCTTTCAATGAATTACAGAAGAACAGTCAAATAATATCCTTAGCGATTTCTCTGGTACAGTCAATATGGAATAAGCAGTTATTCCGATCCGTCCACCCCTGCTAAGTTTATTCAAAGTTTAATGAGTGACACAATTCACAACTCAAACAATGCGTTTGTCGGTACAAATCTGAGACAAGAAGGCTGGGATAAAACACAACATCACCTCTCAATAATGGAAACAATTCAAATAATTAGACATTATGCCCTAAACCCTGACACAGTGGCCCTGAATATCAAAGCTTTTCCGACCATCGGGGAGGGCTTTTATTGCAATGTTTTAACTTTCCGACTGTTTTTCGTGTTCCGAGCAAAAATCTAAAATGGCCAAGAAGGATGAGAACAGTGGCAAAACCCTAATTCCGACACTATGAGGGATGCTATGCAAATGAAGTGGTTACCTAATTAACATACCCCCGTGCAAAAATCAAATGAGTTGATGTGGTTGGATTGAGTATTTTACGTTCCAGTGTGGAATCGCAGATGACGCCGAAGGTATACCCCACTGGTGTATTGTCAAAGGTCCACCACAGTTTGGACCCTACAGAAGACCAAGTGCTATGAAGATATTGAATGGATAAGGCTACAATGTTGTATTTATGTGATGAACTTAAAGAGGATTTAGGTTATGCATTGCCAGTATCAGTCACAGCCTTGTCATTCTTTGCCATCAGTTGTTTATATGATATCCTATTATACACTCATGTTATTCATTTTCAAAAAGTGCAACCATGTTCATTAAACTATAAGTGAATTAATACATTATTGTTAGAACATACATTTACAAAATTACATTAAAATGAGCTCTACGACTTTCTCTTTGTCCTGATGTACTTACTTTATTATTATATTCTATAAAATGTATCTCCTTCTTTCTCCGTATCTCCTGAAACACGCTCCTGTTTTGTTTTGTTTTTCTCTGCCTTTACCTTTCCATTGATTGAAAGCCTGAAATTATGTAAAAACTGTAATTTGCATCATTAACATAGGTTTGTCATGTAAGTACTGAATAATTATTCCTCCACCTTTTATATAAATTGAACCCATTCCACCAGTTTCATTTTATGATGGAAACAACATCATAATGGTCTTGTTAGTAAAGTTTGGTTTGACATCCATTTTGGATGCCGAGAAAAAGGACAACTAAGAGCAGATTCCTTTATTCTAAAAACAGATGAAAATAGAGCTAAGTAGGCCACCATGACCTTTAATAAAAGCACAAAGAGGTTAAGTGACTTGCTCAGGTTCACACACAGTGAGTCAATGGCTGAGCCGTGATTGAACTGGGAGCCTCCTGGTAACAAGCCCCTTTCTTTAGCCACTGGACCACCTCATGTGGGACTTGAACCAACTTCCCTGCAAATCAAAGTCCAATGCTTTACCAACTAAGCCAGCCAGACAGCAATAATAGAGCTATGCTAATGTAATACATATTTTGGTACAAACATGGCTTTTTTTTCTCTTTGGTATGTACCCATGTATGACAGAGATCGAATGATTCTTGGTGTTAGATCTCCCTCCCGACCTGTGAGGGTGCTGTGTAAAGGGAACAGAGTACCCCGGACTAAATGGCATGACAATTTATTCCTTGGGTTAGGTGGAAGTTGGCCATCTAGAAAAGGGGCGGAGCTATAGTACCCAAACTCAATGACCCCGATGGGAAACGGCGTGACATCTGCGGATTGGAGGAGAGGATGCGCTTGTTAGCCTAGGGGTCATGGGGGAGGGTATAAAGGGGTCGTAGTGTAAGTAATCTGTTCCTTTGTAAATGGTTAGATAGACCTAAAAGGAGACCCCTGTGATTCCAGAAACCGTAAGTGTTTTGTTTGCATTTGTCCGTGTTAGTAATTTGTTTGTCTGTTGTTGTAGACTACAACTAACACGCTCCGGAGCTGTAGTGAAAGCCAGCACGAACCCAGAAATCAGCACTTTCACCCTTCGTTCACGGAGGACTGTCTTGCACTACTAGCACTAATTTCACTTACTAAAAACTGTGTTTGTGTTTTGTGTTTAGTGTGGGTGTGTTAAAAGACTGGACTTTTGGTTGCGGGTCAGACCTGGGGATTTAGAAATGACGAGTGATACATGCTGCTGTATCACTCCATTTATTATTTACAGGTGTTCGCCATAAGGCTCTGGACATTGTAATCACCTATAAACACACTTGCACCTGGATATTGTTGCCTGTCTGTTTATTCCGCACTCAACTGTGTTCACTCACCACTCTGTCTCACCATGATAGATTCTTCTTGGCTAGTGTACAATGAATTTCATCTTATTGCTAAAGGGACAGAAAAGGCTTTAAGCAATCAGCTATCTGATGACCAATCACGAAGATAACAAGTGTAAAGGATGAAAAAAAATCTTTCTGTGCTTTGCAAAGGGATGCATTTTTTATTTGTAGTAGCTTCAGTATTTTTTTATAACCTTGCTTGCTTTTACAAAACAACCAAACTATAACACACTATCATTTTATGAGTCAAATGGCAATAATTTCAAACGTTGAATAAATGTATCACATAAAATCAATGAAAAGCTCTACCCCTCGTACTGTATGCTTGTTTTTTCCTATTTGGTCAAAGAACCTCGCCAGGGTTACTTCCAGCACATCTCAGATAATAAAGGTTTGCTTGGTATGGGCTTTACTTATAGTAGTTGTGCGATGTTTACATCACAAATGGGATTTTCAGTGATGGAGTCTCATACGGCTCATCGATGGTTGAAAAAAAAAAAAAAAAAAAAAAAAAAAAACCCACATCTATCAGTTCATTAATAGGACCGTTTTTTTATTAGGACCGGCAAAATTTAAATATACACTCTTATTCCGTGCCTTTCCTTTGGTTCCTTTAAATAATAATAATAATAAAAAAAACCTTCCCGCCCACTACGCAGCACCTACGTTTTCAGAGTAAGCGGGGAAAAAAACGTAGAGAAGAGACTAGAGGTAGGCTGCATTTCAGGATCAGATTTTACTAGTTAAGTTGTCGATTTAATTTAATTTTAAATAATGCCGTAAGTTTTTTACAAAATAACAAGACGGAAAGGTAAAAATAATAATAAAATGCGCTGTTTGTGGAGTTAATGAGCTTCTGTGGCAATACCAACAACCTGCGGGATCATTTCAGCACCAGACAAAATACGACAGCGGGAACAAAAGTTAAAAACAAAAACAAAAGGAAGCCACACCTTCAGTGACAGCTTATTTTGGAAAGAGAGTTGATCCAGAAAGCATCAGAGCAAAAGAAATGACAGGCCTGATAGTGAATGTTGACACACAAGATATCAGACCTGTAGTATAGTTGAGGGAGCGCGTTTAAAAATCTGATTGCGAATCTTGCTCCGGGCTAGGAAATGCCCTGTCAAAAGACAGTCTCCAAATTCATTACTCTGGATCACGAACGTGCAAAGGGAAAGCTTTGACAGGATTTAAGCCAGGAGTGTAATTCAATGACCATCACTACCGATGGATTGGCAAGCATGGCACAAGAAGCGTTTTTAACAGTCACCTGAAATTACATTAAGCAAAACTGGGAACTCGAGTCAAAAGTATTAGCGACACAAAAATTACACAAGAGTTTGAAGTGGCTACAAAATGAATAGCTTGTGTTCATGACAACGCGGCCAACGTGTGCAGAGCAATGTCTTTGCTTTCTGCAAGCAAGCATGCTGTGTTACTTTTTGGTAGCGTGGCAAGTGTGAGTTGTGCAGGGCACAATATAAATCTCTGCATTCAGAAAAGCTTGGAGGATGTACGACAAGTCCATAGTCTAGTGGAAGCAGCAAGGAGACTGGTTGCACATTTTAAAAAGGGCGGTATGGCAACAAGCGCTTTAAATAGGAAACAAATAGAAATGCTGAACACAGAAAAAGCACCACTCAAGTTAATACAGGACGTACAAACAAAGTGGAACACGGTTTACTATATGTTTGAATGCCTTGAATTAAAATGGCCAGTTATTGCTGTTGTGTCAAACCCAGATTTGACCAAAAAGTCTGACGCAGCTACTTTAGATCTCACGACTGAGCAGAGGAAGCTAATGTAATGGCTGAGATAATACCTCTACTACAGCAATTCGAACTGGCTACAGTACTTTTGAGTGCAGAGAAAAACATTACGGCTATTGTACCCACTTGCAACAGGGATAAAACACAGACTGAAGTTCCTGATGAAGGGGTTGGGTTGCCAACTGGCCCCATAATTCCGGGACTCACCTCTAAACCACAAATTAATCTATTTTAAATCAACAAGTAAAGTGAGTGTGAATTGCGTGTGCGGCTTCAATAAATATGTTTAATTGTAGTGGCGATTCTATCACTGGAGAGCATCATGTATTAAAATCGTATTGCTTGAAATTTTGTATGGTAAACAATAGCTATCAAAATAGTGCAGCAGAGAATTTTGCACTCACAGGCACTCTTTCTCGTTTATTAATATTTCTTCCTGCTTCACACAGTCCCACGTCTGATTGATGGAAACTATCCTCACAGGAGATAATCCCCGCCCGCCGACAGGTGTGTATTTTTAGTAACTAGTTAGCAAAACAATTACATTCACACTTTATATGTTCAATAAAATCAATTAATTTGCGGTTAGAGAGGTGAGTTGAAAAGCCGAATATGTTTTAGTCTCCCGGAATTAGGGGGACATTTGGCAACCCTATGAAGGGGAGACACTTCTTCAGATTCAACTGATTTGCTTAGTGCAGTTACACAGAGGTTGAGAGATAAGCTAGTGCGTAATTTGTATCAGCGACTTTGTTTACATCAGCTGAATGACCCAAGTAATGAGGTTATGTCACTGCTTTTTGTGTCATTTTTTGACCCCACGATTTCGCTATCCTGGATTTCCTATTCGAACAGGCCAAAGCCCGCGTGTCTGAAGCACTGTCTTCCAAACTAGTGAGGCTGGTGAAGGGCAACCTCAAAAATGATGGAAATCGTGCCTGTACAAGTGAGTGCAGCACAGAGGACTTACCTGTTAAAAAGAAAACGAAGACCGAACAAGCAGTGGAATTGCTACTTCGTGGTCGGCAACAAACACACACTACTTCCATGGAAACCTTAATCCAAAAATAGATGACGATTTATGTTTCTGAAACTCATTAAACATCAGCGAAGTCCCCCTGATGTGGTGGAAAAATAACAAGACTCGCGTTCCCAACCTAGCAGCCTTGGCAAAGAGCATGTTAAGTATCCCTGCAACATCAGTCCCGAGCGAGCGAGTGTTCAGCAAAGCAGGGATGCTTGTGAACAAACTCCATTCTTTTTTGGAACTGGAGAATAAAAACAGAAAATAAGCTCTGGAGAGAGCGCAGACTTTGTTACGTAGGACTTGAAAATATTTTTGTGTATTTTTTTTTTTTTTCTCTAATCCGGTTGCTGGTAAGACATCTTCAGGTAAGACAGTAATATTTTTAACGTTTTATTAACTTTGTGGGGAACCTCGCCGACAGCGTGACTAGACATAAATAATTAGAAATGTGTTGTTTTAAGTTCAACTGGAGAAACGTTTACATTTCGTTATTAGATTTGATGAAAATATATGTACTTATTATTTACACATTTCTTTTGCGTTATGAAAAACGATTAATCGATGCATCGGGTCTTTATAAAAACGATGCATCGATAGTAAGAAAACTATTGTCCCAGCCCTAATCTGTAGTACCCTAATACAGAAACTGTCCAATGCTGGATACAAGCGAGAGTTATTTAAAGTCTTTATTAAAATAATAATAATAATAATAATAATCGCATTTAGAGCGTGAAGATATTAATTTCAAGTTCGTGAACACTGTTCGCCGTTTGCCATTATTCCAGATCTAATTGATTTCCGCAAGGGAGTTATAGAGGATAAAGAGGAGCTCAGTAAACTTCACATGTCAAGGAAGTGTGGAACGTACATACGGGTTGGCAAAGGCTTAAAACAGAATTATGTAACACTTTAAAGAAGAGTTATTTTTTGTTTACTATTAAGGAAGCAACCAACTTTTCCATGAACAAGACCATACATATTCAAGTTTGTCAAAACTTTAGCATGGAGGAGCAATGAATAAAAAATGAAATGAAGTAATGTCGCATTGGATTTAACTGTCCAGTTACACAAAACTAGTGGCCTCTAATGGAAAACTTGGTGTAGCAGCTTAAAAAGTGAGTACTGTAGCAATCCGTGTACTGTAATGCCTGCTGTGTATTTGTGTTTACGTGCTGTGTGTCTGTAGTAATGGCTTTCTGCATAAGGTATTAATCATGGAACAGATTTATTTATTTTATATGTTTTTCATTGTTTAGATTGTGTTTCAATGTGTTTTAATAATTCAGTTGCTTTAATATGCTTTTACATGAAGTTTCTATACAGTATTGTGCAAGTTTCGAGTTCTCTCGTTTCCCATCTGCAAAACCAGCTACGTGCAGTTTTGCATAGGCTATTCTGACTGTCACAGATGGGTGTCTGAGCTAAACGCCAAAAGGTAGGAGATGGGGGGGGACGGTAACTGACAAACAAGATGGACGCGTCCTGCTATGTACAACGTGGCATGTAACGCGTCATGGACAGAGCACAACCCCTCCTCCCCCCTTTCCCCCACAGAGGGAGTGTGCAATGATGGAGTGGAAACTCCTATCATTAAACAGAAGTAAGACAAATGGGAGGGGAATCACCAGTTGCTTACGAAGCTGCTTATCAAATCTTGTAACGTTTGTTAGTCTTTCCATTCCTTTTGAACTGACTCAGACTGAACAGATTCAATTATTTGAGCCTGTCTGCATACAACATGCCTTTTAATCCCTAATTCTGGTCGCTCTTCTTTGCACTCTTTCTAGAGTAGCTATATCCTGGAGCCCGCAGTGCTTTTAACGTATTTGCACTTGCCCTGGCAAAATGTTTGACATAATCAAGCATTCATTTGCATAAATAAGTCAGTCACTTTATATTAACGATATTTTGTATTGTTATTAAAAAAATACCGGTATATCCTGGAGCTGCAACACAGCATTGCAGCAATGTATTCAGTACTGAGTGGGCTCCACAAATGGTGCCTGTAATTGACTACCGAACTGCATCACAAGATTAACTGTCCTATCCTTCCTTTATATAGTCCTCGGTTTTGAGTCTATTGCTCTGTCATTATAGCAGCTAGACTGAATGGGGTGGTATCGTTGGAAAGCTTAGAAGCTCAGCCACCACCCCCATGTTCATTTCATTCAATGGTGCATTGTTTTTTTTGTTTTTTTTAGCCATCTATGATTACAGTATATAAAGCAGAACCAAACATGATTTTTCTCTACCACATATAATATGCCTGATCCTGTTGCAACTTACATAATATGAAAGGAACTTTTGTGGCCTTTCATTTGATAAGTTACATGCATGCAGCACAAACTATGCAGTAGTTAAACATACATAAATGAAAACAGTGACAGGTGGAAATAGGGCTGAGTGTAAAGAGTTAAAAAAAAAAAGAAGAAATGGAGCGCTGGTTAAAGAAAAGCACCTTTTTCTTCTGCTGGATGCAAAAACTTCACGTCAGGCAATGGCAAAAGCAATGGAGTGTGCTCTGTCTCACAGTGATGAACAGCTGTAAGTCTCCTGAAAGCAGCTTATTTTAAAGCAACACCAGTGTGAATGATGGTGAAGTAAAATATATATCGTTTTTAATATGCAAAAGTGCCATTTTTTTTTTTTTTTTGCCATTTCCCCAAAAATTTGGAATCCCCGTATTGGCTACAGCATAGGGGGGAAATCCCCCCAGCACACAAAAATGAAATTCAAGCCCTATATATGCTGCCAAAAAAATGCATTAAAGTAGGAGTTTCAACGTGAAAGAATAATTATAAAAATATTCAAAAAGTAATTAAAAATAAAAAGCCAAAAAGGCTTGATTGCATAAGTCTTCACACCCTTTGTCATAGCAAACCCAAATTAGCTCAGGTACAACAAACTGCCTTAACAAGGCACATAATAAGTTAAATAGAGCCCACCTGTGTCCAACCACAGTAGTTCAACTGATTCGAATACTCCTGGATGAAGAATCAAGCTGTTTCTGTTGTATGAAGTGAATTTGAAGCAAATGGCAAAACATGCCGAACAAGGAGCTGCCAAAAGAACTCCGGGAAAAAGTTACTGAAAGGTACAGATTGGGGGAAGGCTATAAGAAACTTTCAATGTCTTTGAATATCCCTTGGGGCACTGTCAGGTCCATCATTGTAAAGTGGAAACAGTTTGGAACCACCAAGACACTGCCTCGATCTGGCCGTCCCTCCAAAGTCAGTAGCCGTGGCTTAAGGAAACTGCTGAGGGAGGTCACTGTGAGGCCTAAGATTGCTTTAAAAAAAACTACAGAGGTCTCTGGCTGAGTGGGGAAAATGTTGACTGTTCAACAATTTCAAGAGAACTCCACAAACATGGCCTATATGGGAGGGTGGCAAGAAGGAAGCCACTGCTGAATAAAAAGCCATACTATATGACGCATAGCTTTTGCAAAGAAACACTTAGGGGACACTGCACGCATGTGGGAGAAGGTTTTGTGGTCTGATGAGACCAAAGTGGAACTTTTTGGTCTCAATGATAAGCGATGTGTGGTATAAACCAAACACGGCACATCACCCTGCTAACACCATCCCTACAGTAAAGCATGGTGGTGGCAGCTTTATGTTTTTGGGATGCTTTGCAGCAGCGGGGACAGGGAGGCTTGTGAAGATCGAGGGGGAAAAATGGATGGTGCAAAGTACAAGCAGATCCTGGAGGAAAACCTGTTCCAGTCTGCCAGAGACCTGGGACTGGGGAGAAGATTCTCCTTTCAGCAGGACAATGATCCTAAGCACAAAGCAAAAGCAACAATGGAGTGGCTCAGCAAGAAGAAAGTGAATGTCCTTGAGTGGCCTAGTCAAAGCCCAGACCTGAATCCTATAGAAAATCTGTGGCAAGACTTGAAGACTGCAGTCCACAGACGATCCCCAGCCAACTTGAAAGAGCTTGAGCTATTCTGCCAAGAAGAATGGGCAAGAACTGCATCTTCCCGCTGTGCTATGTTGGTAGACCCTTATCCAGCTGTTGCTGCAAAAGGGGCTTGCACCAAGTATTGACTCGAGTGGTGTGAAGACTTGTGCAATCAAGACTTTTTGTTTTTTTATTTAATTACTTTTTGAATTTCTATAATTGTTCTTTCACATTGAAAGTGTAGATGATGTTGTGTAGATCAGTGAAACAAACTCCTACTTTAATGCAGTTTAAATTGTGAAAAATGTTCAAGGGTGTGAAGACTTTTTCAAGGCACTATATATATATATATATATATATATATATATATATATATATATATATATATTTATGTGTGTGTGTTTAAAAAACACATTTTATATAGCAAATCATTTACTGTATTCAAATTCAAAGTAGAGCAAGTGTACAGAGTTGAGGGAGAATTATATTAAAAAGCAGAGAAGGAATCCATCTCCTTACTTGGGTAGATAGTTTTTCCTAGTGTCCTTTGTATTTGTAATGTAGAAATGCCAACTACTAAAATGTAATCATAGCAGTTTAAATAGTAGAAATAAGGGTACTTGGGCTACTCAGAACAAGAAAACACTTTGGATTCTGGAAGCCAACTGTCCCAAGACCAAATATATATTTTTTTACTTTTTCACATTTGTCATAATTCCAATGTTTTACAGAATAGTGAAATTGAAACTACAAGGGTTGGAAATGTTTTCATATAGGCATCATATACTAGTAATAATATTAAAGTTCATTGGAGCATTTAAATTGAAAAGATAGGAGGGTAGTAATACTTATGGGCACTGTATTATACTTTTCAAACAGACTCCACCCCTAAACTATCTGTTGCTAATTACTATGAATAATACAATACCTTATTCTGATTTGCTTTTAAGGACTGTTATTGAAAAAAATGTCAGCAGGCAGGTGATCTTTCAAGCTCCACTATAACTCAGTGAGTGGCCTGCAACCTCCTTTGAAAGTAAAGACACTGGGAAGGATTCCTTCTTATCAATGGACTCATTTGGCATTGCAGGTACATATCCTTGTTAAATATTTTTTGTGTGTTTGTAGCTTAATACAGTGCAATACAGTTTACATGCCTTTTTAACAACAAAACCGACCTAAACTGTCATGCCAAACTGATAGCCTTCGCAACAAGACAATGTCTAGCTCCTGCAATATGTAGAACATACTTCTGTGTAACTGGGCTTTCAAATGACTGATTGGTTTATTATGCTATCCCTATGGTATCCCTAACATGTTGGCTTCTTATGCAAATGATATTCCTGACATGTAAAACATGTCTAAAAGCTGCATATACCTGTTTCAAATTATTTTTACCTTTGGTGGGCTTGAATGAGTTCTAAAAGCAGGTGCTGGTTTGGCAAGTTCTTCCACATACATGTCTGAGGCCCATTAGTGATGTTTCACAAACAGTCCCAATGTGATTACTCATTACAACATTCTGTAGAGAAGACTTTAATAGAATTGGAGGTGGAAATCGCTGAGGAATGGCCCCATGTCATAGAGGAGTAGTTACTTCGTAGACGTGTCATGTCCAATCAGTGCCACCTTGGCAGCCAATCTTGCCCTACACCCTACTGACAATGATTCACTTTTTTTTTTTGGCCCAACCACTTTCAAATGTATTCAATATTCAAATGTGAAATTCATAATGTGGTTAAAACATTACTGGAAATCTGGGCTGTGTACATTATACTAGGATGAGGCGTTTTTAAATGGTTCATTTTGATGTTTTGTCAAATACTATAGGTATCGTAGACCTGTGAATAGTTGGAAAGACCGCCTACTAGTGTGGAGTAGTGGTTAGGGCTCTGGACTCTTGACCGGAGGGTCGTGGGTTCAATCCCAGGTAGGGGACAATGCTGCTGTACCCTTGAGCAAGGTACTTTACCTAGATTGCTCCAGTTAAAAAAAAAAAAAACAACTGTATAAATGGGTAATTGTATGTAAAAATAATGTGATATCTTGTAACAATTGTAAGTCTCCCTGGATAAGGGTGTCTGCTAAGAAATATTATTATTATTATTATTATTATTATTATTATCAACATAAGGAATAGTACTGTATTTTGTAGACGTCACAGCTTTGTATCAATGCCCTCAGTAAGTATTGATTTTACTCCTGTAACTAAAACCCACCACATGTTTACATTGAAATGATATCCCATCATGTTAAATCTAGGTAAGATCCATACATTTAATGCAATGAGAATTAGGAGGTAGATAGGGAAGCATCTACTTCTCAGGCATTAAGGTCTTCGTAGGAAGGTGAACTGTTGTGCAATATGGGTTGTGGCTCTCATTTCTGCATCATTTCCACTGCCTATGTTTTCTCATTACTAAATCAGGATGCATATAGCAAAGTCCCTGAACAATTTTATTGTTCAATAGGGTAGTATTGTACTCGACATGTTATAATAGGGTCTCTTCAGGTGAATCCATTTTCAAAACCCTTTGGGTAACTATTACAATTTAACTATATTTTGAATACAGATCTCCTCATCATGGGCATCCTGAAGCATAAATTGACATTTTCTCTTCTACTTTCATCAGTAAGTAACTGTCTCTGCAATTGATACCTTGATACCCTGGTTCCCAGCCCTCAGCTGCAACTAAGTTCTCATTATTTCTCTAAAGTATTCTGTCTGTATGTCACACTTACATTTCTAAATTTAGAAAATGACTTATTCAGTTGTGTTGTTTTCAACATTATTTATCAATGGTTACTGATACTGCTAGTATCAGAATCTATGGTATGTGGAGGCGCACTTTCTGTCCTCTGTCTCTCTGGAAAAGCTTTGTAGACACTCCTTATTCAGGTATTTCAAGAGCAGACACAATTTATTAAATACCTGTATGATGTAAAGTAAGACTACTGATATGTCAATATTTTGAGTAATATTAATTTCCAAAACTTGCTATGTTGTAATTTAACGGTATACATTTAAGAAAGCAACAAAGTAGTGGGATGTCTGGTATGTAGTCACACAATGTGATCACAGCTTAGTGTCCCAATAACATTAATCTTTGCAAAAGCATAAATACTATTAAAAAAAAAAAAAAAAAAAAAGAGAAAACCTCTTCTCCATAACCATATGAATTAAAGAATTGAAAGCATGGCATAGAACCTTTTGAAACTGTGTTGATCTGCCAGGATAAATACTGTGCATTGTCATTACAATAATAACTATGAAAAGAAAGACAAAGCTGGGTTTTATATAATAAGGTTTTACAGTCGTGCTAAGACCTCCATAGCTGTAGCAAATTAAAATGGTTAGATACAAGTATGTTTGTAATATGCTGTTGGTAATTGTCCCTCACAGCATATGTATTATCCCCAAGATCAAGAGTACTATAGAAGTGGAGACACAGTTACATTTTAGTGTCTGTATTTTCACATTCCTCTATCTTCTCCCATTATATCAGAGTAAAATTGACAAGTTTTGGCAGATACCAGCCCATAAAAAAGAGCTGTGGAAGGAAAGTTCAAAATGTAAATGCAGAGAGGTAACCATGATTGAATCACCCTCGAGGGACAGAGACACTCTTAGAGTGCCTATTGAAATCAGCATTATCATATCAATACATGTCAAATATGAGTCATTTGCTAGTCGAGGCAGAATGTCTTTATAAATGTTTAAAATCTTACAGTTCTTTCAAGTAAAGGTTGAAATACTTTTGATTTAACATGACTTCCTCACATTAAAAACTTTTAAGATTATCAGGAGGGAAGCTTGTCCATTTCGTTTTATAACACAGAGACTGGTTTTATCTACACATCTGCATCAGACTTTAAAATAAGGACAGCATTATTTGCCTCTGTTACCATACTGGTACTATATGATAATTGAACAGTAGGTGTTCAGTTAGTATGAAGTAATATACTTTGGAAAAAGGAAAGTCGTTGTGAATGCACATTCATAAATGTGTTCTTCCTTACTTACGTGGAACTGTAATTCTTACTGTAATTGTAAGCTTCAGAAGAGGCAAAAAATCCTATAGTTTTTTTTTTTCAACTGCCAGCCAAAACTGGAAATCTCTTTGATGCAGTATTGTGTATTGCAGTAATGCAACCAGTCAGTGATGGGTTTGAATGGCTAGAAAGTACAAACAAATCAACCTTCATTATACAGTACATAGAGCATACATGGAGAATATACAAATACAATAGGTAAAATTTATATTGTAGTGTACGGTGGAAAATGAAGCAAGGAGACACACACAATTTGCAGGTACTTGAATGATTATTCCTGGCCCCTGTTAGCCTGGGTCACATCAGAAACAACAGACAGTCTTGCACTCTCACAGTAGCACAAGCTTGTCGCTCTTTAGCGCAGCCCATTTATTTCCTAGAGCATTCCTCTTTTGAGCCAATCTTCTCAAGAAAACCTCTTAGTTTTTCATCTTTTAGCCATCTATGTAATGTAGATTCTGCAACATTTATATCTTTTGAAACTGTTGCTTGAGTTTCATCTTTTCTTACTCTGTCTGCTGCATTGAGTTTCATTTTAACAGACAAAGATTTTCGTTTTTTGCTGTCTGCCATGCTTCGTACTGTATCTGGAATATTCACACAAAGTTTGCGAGTCAAATTGCGTTATGGGGGAAATGGGAACCAAGACCTTGCGTGTTATAACCGATTCTGCCCTAGAGGTTGTGTTATAATGGGATAACACTGTACATTATATATATATATATATATATATATATATATATATATATATGTATATATGTATATGTCAGCGCAGTATATTATGTCTGCGTGGTAGTTAAGGTTTGAAGGAAGGTTATGTTTAAAGTCGATTTTACAACCAGCTCAAAAGGGGTAAATCCCCATCGATATACATGAAGATTGGTGTGTGTCTTGTCGGATTGACAGGCTCAACAAACCCTGTGAATGGGGTATCATTTGGTGAAATACTTTTTGAGATACAGCGTGGCGACTAAAAACAGCTGTTTTTAAAAAAAAAAAAAAAAAAAAAAAAAAAAAGAAAAATTGACGCTTTTGTATACACCTGTATCTCAAAAAGTACTGCTAATTAAGGAACCACACTTGGCATACACATAGTCCCAGGAGTGTAGATGTGCAACGGGGTATTTATATTTTCGGGGGGATCCTGGTTTTACCAAAATTGAACCAAAAAAGATAACGGTCTGATGTCACTTCTGTCTGACGTCGGTGCTTGGTAGCGTTGCTTTCGACCGTTCCATTTCACTGAAAAAGGAGACATTTGAATAGCCTATAGTTCAGCACACACGGGTCAGATCTGTGTTTGTCTGGATAAAACTGGTAATCCAGTGATTGGTGTTTGTGACTTCATTACTGGGGAAACTAATAATAATGTGTTCATTTAGGAAATACGTTCCCCCCCCCCACACACAGCATCACCGGTCAGAGAAATGAACAAGTGAAACAGAGAATGCAGTGGCACTTTACAGTATTACCCTGTTAGCTGGGTTGTATTGTTGCTCACCAGCGAAAAAAAATAAAACTCATAACTATAAAGGGGAAAACCAAGAGGTGCCGTGGCTCAGCCCTGGAGAGCCTTGGCACAAATTAAGCACCATTTATAATAAACTGTAAGCCTCGGATAAAGGCGTCTACCAAATGGATCAAAAATAATACAGTGTAATTGTTGTGACACCTCCTATTTTGAATTCCAGTTGCTTTTGTTTATTGAAGATCGTTTTTACTGGGTTTGTGATTATTTGTTTCTATCAAAGTTGTAATTTGATTTGTTAAACTAATGATCTGACTGACAGCTTTACATGGCCCGGCTTAAACAAAACTCTTGTTCGTCGAGGAACACATTGATTCACATAAAATAAATACTGCCTGCTGGATACAAAAAAAGAAAGAAGCCTGTCAATACTTGTAAATGCAATACTGTAAATGGTTATGATCTTGTATACCACAGATTCTAAAAAAAAAAAAAAATGAGAAGATAATGTTTTGCCAAATAGAATAAAATACAAATGCATACTATTATTTGTATGCGTGTTATATATTCCATATTTAAGCACATGCATTAAACACTTTCTGCTATTTGTTTACTGTATATTGCTGCCAAAGGAAGTTTGAGATTTTTTAAATTAACAGTGCGCGCTGGTCCACAAAGCGAAGTAATTTACTGACAGGTGGGTAAAAGCTATTAATCATTTGTGTTGATTTAAGAAACCCCTGAAATAAACTTTCGGGCAATTCAATTTAGAAATGCATGTAACCTGTTATTGGTATTATTTCATTTTTAATAAATACTCTTAGTATATCACAGATTATTATTATATACATTTTCAGATATCCAAATCATTATACAGAATTATATTTATTACATTTCAGAAACCTTTTTATCCTTTGGTGGTTGATCCAAATATCTCCTATCTAATTCAGGTAAGAACTGATAAGCCTTGAAAGATGCACCTGACAGATAGAGGAGAGAAGAAGCGACGGCAAATCCAATATGACATCAAGACCTTAAATTGCACACAACACATCCATCTGCCTAAAAAACCTGCAGGATTCTTACATGATCTTTCCAGAGAGAGTGGACAGAGCCACACAACATGAAGAATAACTGCTCCCCGGCAGTACTGTTCAAATAATGTCACAGGTACAGCCCTTGCTTTCCCCACTTTTCCAGCCTCAGATAGCCATTGCTGTCCCTACCTGTCCAACCTCAAGGCTGCAATATCTGCAGCCTCTCTGCCAGCCGTTGCTGTCCCAACCTCCGTTCCTTGCCACATCTGCAGCCTCAGGTACAGCAGTTACTGTCCACACCTCTCCAGCCTCTGGTACAGCCACTGCTGTTGCCACATCTGCAGCCTCAGGTACAGCTGTTACTGTCCCCACCTCTCCAGCCTCCAAGACAGCCGTTGCTGTCCCCAGCTCTCCAGCCTCAGGTACAGAGCCGTTGCTTTCCCCACCTCTCCAGCCTCAGGTACAGTCCTTGCTATCCCCACCTCCAGCCTCAGGTACAGTCCTTGCTGTCCCCACCTCTCCAGCCACCAGGGCAGCCATTGCTGGGGACTCCAGGAACAGTCTTTGCTTTTCCTCCTCCTCTAGCCTCAGGGGCAGGGATTAACAACATTTGATTTTGCCTCAATAAACCTGGCGTTTAAAAAAAAAAAAAAAAAATCTTTACATACTTGTTGTTGGTTGTTTGATTTTCCAAGATGCCTTCTGCAAAACTATGGAAATTCAATGGCAACAACTTAGTTAAAGTAGCGTTAAGGTTTGTTTGCAAATGTTCAAAAGGTTAGGAAATTGCAAGTTAAGGAGCCACGCAACCTTAACTCTGCACCCTTATATGTATGTTTTCTGTCACACTTGACATCCCATATGACATAATCAATGACATTGGCAATGATATCACTAAGCACATGACAAATTCTCCCCGAAGACTGGCCATACGGAAGTGTAACAGGGCGAGCAGCCCTGTACAGTATTTGTTTGTTTTATTTTAGAACGGGGTCCCCTCCGCCCGTGTTATTTTGTGTTTGTTTGTTTGTGTGTATTTATTGTGTTTTAGGACGGCGAAGCGCCGTCCGTTTTCATGTACTGTTTTGAGACCGGCGAAAAAGCCGGTCTTTTGTATTGTGTAGTCGGTGGGGATCGGGTTAAAACCCCTTCCCTAAATACCCTCGTGGGAATGTGGCTGGAGCCTTAAGGTAATCATTGTATCAACTTAGGTAATTAAGGTTCCAGCCACAGACTATAAGACGCTGTCCAGGTTCATTAGGAAGAGAGTGTTAGAGGAGAGACGTAAGTCTGACTAAAAATAGAAGGAACGATTGCTACTTACTGTGAACCCTGAAGGTACTCGTATCTGTGATTTTGTGTCTATTTGTTTGGCCAACGTGCCCTTTTGTTTGTAGAAGTGTTTTTGTTCAAGCCTTTTATTTATTTTTGTTGTTTAATAATAACGGTAGCCGCCGTATTCCTTTTGAAAACTGCAGTGCCTGTGTGTTTTTAGTTCCTGCACTCTGGCCTGCCGTCACCACTCGTCATTCCTGTCACAGGAAGTCATTTTTGATTTGAGAGAAATTAGAAACATTTGCTCTGGCAATGAGGGCAACAAGGATTTGCCCACAACTATGTCAATGGAGGTGCGCTGTTTCCACAGAAGCACTCTGCTACAGGGTCACGCTGTAACAATCAGCCCTTAGCCTATAGCCAACTATATATGTTCCTAGAAATTAGAACTAGTTACTGTGCCAAATATAAGAATATCTAAAATATTTAAGTACAGAAGGATTGATTGACAGCAAAAAAAACACATAACTTGCACAATTTGCTTAACACTTGCGCAGGAAAGCACGCTCCATTCAGTTCAACAACCACAACAAACAATTCATTCAGAATGAGCAATATTATCTGGACAGCATACATTTAAACGTCATCCTCCACAAATTAATTGACCATACGTTTGCAATGTTCTGTTTGTTTAAAGCAATAGTCCTGTACAACAAAAACAAAAAAATACAAGATGTGGGCTACAAGCTCAGGAGCAAAAAATATGTACATTTAAAAAATAATATCTAAGTTAGCCGTCCAGCAAGGTAAAATTATTAAACTGTGTTTCTCACCCATTTGTGATAAGTGTAGCAATGAGATCTTCTGAGTTTTAGCATCCAAATTAAATCTTCATTCTTCTTGTAGTCCACAAGGGAAAGACAGGCACGGCAATGCAGATACACAGCGGCAGTGCAGTGAATCATAAAAACATGTTCAGTGAAACGGAACAAACTTTCTTTCTTTCACGCGCCAGTACAAACTATTGATAAAGAAAAATAACAAACAACCGGCAGTGCACAGGGCTTCCCTGGGTCCTTTTAACCCTCCTAGGTACAGACGGGGATTGTAGTAACCAGACACCAGCCGGCCATGACTTTTGCAGACATTAAAGGTTTGCTGACAAGGTTTTTTTTTTTTTACTTGTGTGTTAGTCGACCCCCGTTCAACTTCAGGATTGTGTTTTGGGGTTAAATTTCTTGACTTATACTCATGCAAATACGGTAAATCCTTGTTAAACATAAACATAACAATAAATACTTCAGACTTCAAATTTACCATACTAATGTTTCGGGTTCTTAATATGGCCCACAGTTTTTGGTTGGTTTCCAAAATAAGTGGTAAGTCAGTAGGACAGCAATAAAAAGACTGCAGGCTCTGCCAATCTGTTGCCTAAAACTGGAGCTGAGCAGTCAGGAAGGTAGGAGGTATGACTCAGATGTGGCAGGTTTTCGGGGATGTGCATGATGGAGCCAGATCACAGCAGCTCAACTCTTGCAGTAGTGCGTAGCATGCAGGTTTATAACATATGCAACAACTGTGTTAAAACCTAGTAAAATTGAACACAATGAGGGAAGCATGTAATGATAACAAAAGGGAGCCGAGTCAGTAGATTTCCTAATAGAAATGTGTTACAAACCAGGAGAAACATGGGGAGTTGATTCAATGATTAGTGGTGTGAGGCTGCCACAAACTAAAACTCCCATTCCTGAACCTTGTTTTATATTGTGGACTTTATTTTGCCAGCCTGTTGATGATATTCTAAGGTAAGAGCTGTGGCGGATGAGACCACTTGCGGGCACCTTCAGGGGAGTGGAATTGGCTCATTTAAATTGGGGGGGGGGGAAGATGCCTCCTTTTGTTTGTACAAGGCAGGTGTGGTCCGCAACACAGGCCATCAGCTACAGATGGTTTTAGGGAACTGTTTTAATTCTGTATGTATTGTTCCCTCCAATTTTTCAACTTTTTAGTGCACTGTTGTTGCACATATTGTGTGAATAAAATTATTGCATTTTAAACGTGATGTTTGTCCCTTTGTATGTTATGGATCCCATTGGTGTCACTCCCCAGCCAATATTTTAGACAGTACTGAGCCTGTTAAACCTACGGTGGCGTAGCACGACTACAGCGGGAGCTTAATTGGTTTCTGGCATTTATTGCCCCCATTACACTTGCACTGGCAGAAAAGTCCCTCAGAATTTTGCTGGGGTTTTCTGGACTTATTTTCTTAATTTATGTCCACTTTTTCATTAAACCAGTCTTTTAAATACATTAACAGCCCATGTTGTAGTCTTTTTAAGTATTTTTTTCACCTTTTGTTTTCCTCCTATTTCATTTAGCTGTGCCTCATTTAATCTTATGTATCTACTGTTGACCGTTTTCTGTAGCACCTACTTTCTTCTCTTCAGGTGGATTACTGTCTTCACTGGGAAGTGCTGTATCAGTTCTCTGGAGTTTCATCCCACAATAAATTAAATCCTATTTTTGCACCAATGATGAGGTTTTAGCCAATCACAGGCCAGAATTTCCAAGCACTGACTCTTAGAATGTCTTTACTCAGCGGAAAGGTACCCGACAAATCAGTACAAGTTCAAGGGAAATCTAGGTTTTAAGGTGTTTTTTAAAAGAAAACAATGGTAAAAATAGTTTTCTAATAGCGATAGTGCCCTCTCGATGATGGCTTTACCGTGTGATAGTTGACCTTGACTTTCGTTAGCGCCCTCGCCTACAGCTCGGGATACATAACCCCCATCATGGTCGGTCAACTATCACACGGTCATTGACGGGCACTAGCGCTTAAATTAAATTTATAACTCTTGATTACAGTTATTTTTTATATTATGTATAAAAAGTAGTAAAAATTAGTAGCCTGTAAATGCATAAAGTATTATATATCAAGCACATACTGTTCATCAACATTATGTTTTATAGACTTAAGTTGTTCCATTGCTCAATGATAACCGAATTTGAGATTCTGGCAACATGTCACAGGTTACTGTTTGTCAACCCCCACCCACCAATAAAAAAAATGATTAAGGATGAAACCGAGGTGGCAGAAAGGAAAGTACCAGATCTAAATGTCTAGAAGCAAGCATCTGTAAAAAATATAAAGCAAAGAATAGGCGAACGAATAAATAGTAGCTATAGATTTGATTTTAAGAATTCAAAATGAAGAGGATAATTTCTGGTTTAACACTACAGTCTTGCGTGGAGCGAGTCATCCCAGAAAGAATCATGAGCACAGATCAGACAGATCAAACACATTACATTGCAAAGGAAAACTGACATCTGTCAATCCCCCAGGACACAAAGCAGTTGCAGGGAAGTGATGTAGCTGATTTAGTACTCCATGCTACTGTATGTGCAAAAATATGTTAAATGACTAGCAGGAAGCCACACATTAGTGGGTCATTATGTGGGTTATTAATTAATTAGCAATCACATGACTGTCTGGAGCTAAAAAATGATACAGTAAAAGGATAATAGCCCTTTAAAAAATGTGTTTAACAATCATACATAGAAAGAAAAAAACATCATCCTCCTAAACGTTCTCAAAATTTATTGAGAAAGAAACCAATGTTTCGGCTGCAAAGCCTTCATCAGGGTATAAAAAAACACTAATAGAGTATATACCAATGTTACAATACTGTCATGCCCCTTCCCGTATTGCTTTCATTGAATTCACTGTACTGTTATTACAATATGAGAGGCTAATGGAAGACCCCAAAGGAGATTACAGCAGACCTTGCGACATCATTTTCTCAATTTTGAATTGATTTTATCTCTTTTATAGGGCATGAGGACTATGATACATTTTTTGTTTAAGATCAATGCTCTTCCACATGGCTTATCTTATTACAGTAAAGATCATGCAAGTAACAATAATTAAATAAACAGTATAATCTACCAAAAAAAAAAATACTGCTTAGGACATAACATGTAAGGGGGAACCATTTTAGGTTAAAATCTAATATGTTTCTTTCGGTAGAGATTTCTGGCAGTACACTTCAGATTCTCGTTTTAGGATCCTCCATGTTGCCTAACAATTAACACTCAATATCTCAACTTGGAACAGATTTTGTTTGTGCATGACTAATATTTAAAAATAGAGCCATTTTGTGGGATTTAAACTATAGAATTTTAAGTGGCGAAACACTGTACAAAAGTAGTGCATATCCATGCTCTGTGTAACCTTATTACCTATTTGGATAGCTGATTAATGGTGTTAATGACAATTAAATCCATTAGGACTTTTTACGCTCATACATTTTCTTAAAATATTTCAATTAAAGAGCTGCTGAAACTAGCATAGATCTTGCATTTAATGTAGGTTAAAAATAAAAAAAAATCTCATAACTTATAACAGTTTTTAAAATGGCTAAATACAAGGTGTATCCCAGCTTGTTAGCTAAAATCATTTGATTTCATTTCAGTGACATCATAAAAAAAACTGTAGATATGTCACCTGCTTTAACAAAAAAGGTCTGCTTAGAATTATTACCTTTATTAAACCAGTGACACCGAGCTTTACCCATACATTTCCAACTTCCATTCTTCTATAGAGACAATTTTCTTTTCTTAAATAAACTGTCATGCTAGTGTTAATATATTGTTTGCTAGCTCATACTCTTGAGAAATCCTGCTGATATAAAACATGTATATGTTAGCTTGGTAATAGTATCTTTAGTGTGCTTGAGTAGAACAAATGTGTTTCCTTCATGGCTGTGCTAATGTGATAAAAGAAAATTGGCTGTTCATCAGCCCTTTGCTGGATAGAGACAGTAAAGACGGAAGCACATTCTTTGCTGTGCAATAATACTTGAGACAAACTTTCAGGCAGTTATATTTCATATGTCAGCACTGTTCACTAAAAGTGTTGTAAAACATGTGACAATGTAACAAATTAAAAAACTGAAAACATTTTACCTTATTTAAATGATAACAGTCGGCCTTAGGGATACTCAATAAAAGCTATTAAAAATATACAGAGTGCATGTTCATATTGAAAGAAAAAAAGCACATATGTATAAAGACAAGTTGAAAACTTAAACAACATTTGAAACTCAAGAATTAATATTAGTCCATCCACACACATGGTTATTTTGTGTTTTATAATTCACCCCAAATACAAAATTTGTAGGCAAACCTTAATTATTGTCTAGATCTTGAGAAGGGAGTACTTCAAATAATCAGTGCCACATACAATATGCCAGGCACGCAGTTTGATCTACCTTCAGCTGTGTCATCATTGCTACTGGAAAGAACATGAAAGATGTTTGCCAGCAGGTTTGAATGCCAGCCATCCGTGGGTTACAAGGCCAATGTGATTTGGAGGATGACGCATATAAAACAGACGGATCACATTCCCATCTTGCAACTTCACTTATAAATTGCCCTTGTCATTCCTACTGATATGCTACATGTTGATTTGAAATTGCGATTGATGGAATAGTTTTGGAAGTAATATAGTTGATTACCCAGAAGTTTAGTAATCGGATTGTCATAATTAACCTGTATTTTGTAACATGTTCCATGTTATTTGGGATTAGCAGGCTCATAACTGGAAGCATTGTGCTTTTTAAAATGTGCAAAGCTAGGTGATTGCAATGATTTCTTTGAAGATATGTGTCTGTATCAGTTATCCAGAAAATCAGTTAATTTGACTGCTTACACCTTCTCTATGCTAGGGAAACATGTTCAGTCTTTAAGATCTAAGGCCATGTAATAAGTGCTTGTTTGATGTGCTTTTAATGTGTGTTGTTGTAAGGGCCATTGCATATATGATCTTCATAGCCTCTGCATCTGGAGTATATTTAAATCAAAAACTTAATGTGGGAAAAGAGCAATTGGATCATAGCAGCTTAGTACATTTCACAATGCTGGAAGAATTGGCCGTAGTCTAGGTGGAATTCACATACAGTTAAAAAGGGACATTATTCCTAAGTTTAAAGATTTGTTTTCAGAAGTCTTTTTGGTTTTAAAACTTTAGAAAAGTTGTAATTCTACTGTGAGGTATAAGATTGGATATATCATATAATATAAGCAGTATGATGATTGATATCCACAGCACGACTGTTTTATCCACAAGTACTGGCCTATTCATCTTCACAGTGGGGTTTCGAGAATAAAGGGAGTTGATTTTTCAATTCTGAAAACATTTTTACATCTTTTGTTTTTTATACTTTACTCTTGTTACATTGAAATACAGAATTTTATATTTTACTAAACATAATCTAACCCTGGCTATTTCCCTGCATGACTGTGTGGTTGCCATAGAAGTCTGCGTGATATCCATGCTTGTAAATAAGAACATAAGAAAGTTTACAAACGAGAGGAGGCCATTCAGCCCATCTTGCTCGTTTGGTTGTTAGTAGCTTATTGATCCCAGAATCTTATCAAGCAGCTTCTTGAAGGATCCCAGGGTGTCAGCTTCAACAACATTACTGGGGAGTTGGTTCCAGACCCTCACAATTCTCTGTGTAAAAAAGTGCCTCCTATTTTTTGTTCTGAATGCCCCTTTATCTAATCTCCATTTATGACCCCTGGTCCTTTTTTCTTTTTTCAAGTCAAAGAAGTCCCCCGGGTTGACATTGTCTATACCTTTTAAGATTTTGAATGTTTGAATCAGATCGCCGCGTAGTCTTCTTTGTTCAAGACTGAATAGATTCAATTCTTTTAGCCTGTCTGCATACGATGTGCCTTTTAAACCTGGGATGATTCTGGTTGCTCTTCTTTGCACTCTTTCTAGAGCAGCAATATCCTTTTTGTAACGAGGTGACCAGAACTGAACACAATATTCTAGGTGAGGTCTTACTAATGCATTGTAGAGTTTTAACATTACTTCCCTTGATTTAAATTCAACACTTCTCACAATATATCCGAGCATCTTGTTAGCCTTTTTTATAGCTTCCCCACATTGTCTAGATGAAGACATTTCTGAGTCAACATAAACTCCTAGGTCTTTTTCATAGTTCCCTTCTTCAATTTCACTATCTCCCATATGATATTTATAATGCACATTTTTATTGCCTGCTTCAATACTTTACACTTTTCTCTATTAAATTTCATTTGCCATGTGTCTGCCCAATTCTGAATGCTGTCTAGATCATTTTGAATGACCTTTGCTGCTTCAACAGTGTTTGCCACTCCTATTTTTGTGTCATCTGCTTACTATACCAGAATCTAAATCATTAATGTAGATTAGGAATAGCAGAGGACCTAATACTGATCCCTGTGGTACTCCACTGGTTACCTCACTCCATTTTGAGGTTTCTCCTCTAATCAGTACTTTCTGTTTTCTACCTGTTAACCATTCCCTAATCCATGTGCATGCATTTCCTTGAATCGCTACTGCGTTCAGTTTGAGAATTAATCTTTTATGCGGGACTTTGCAGTTATCCATTCTCAATGTTGCAGCCTCAAAAAAGTCAAGTTAGTTAGTTAGACACGATCTCCCTTTCCTAAAACCATGCTGGCTGTCTCCCAGGATATTGTTACCATATAGGTAATTTTCCATTTTGGATCTTATTATAGTTTCCATAAGTTTACATATAATAGAAGTCAGGCTTACTGGTCTGCAGTTACCAGGTTCGGTTTTGTCTCCCTTTTTGTGGATCGGTATTACGTTTGCTATTTTCCAGTCTGTCGGTACAACCCCTGTGCCAAGAGACTGTTGCATGATCTTGGTTAGCGGTTTGTAAATATCTTGTTTCATTTCTTTGAGTACTATTGGGAGGATCTCATCTGGCCTGGGGGATTTGTTTATTTTAAGAGCTCCTAGTCCCTTTAACACTTCTGCCTCTGTTATGCTAAAGTTATTTAAAATTGGATAGGAACAGGTCGACATGTGGGGCATGTTGTCTGTGTCCTCCTAATGGCATTGGAAACAATATGGAATTGAAAGAGAAATAAAATGCACTGACTTTGTATAGAATAATGAAAGTCTCAAACATACAGTAACTGAGGTACTTCTCTTTTCATCTTTGTGTCCAACTTCTAGCAAAATCACACAAAAAATGTGTGTGTGTCTGTATGTGTGTGTGTGAGAGAGACACTATATTCAGAGTTAAAACTGGGAATACTGCTAGTTTATTCTAATGCAGGCTGCTATCATTTATTCTCAAATGATAGCAGCCTGCATTATGTTTAAGCTGACCTTTCACCCAACGATTTTGTTCTTGTGGCCCCTTGGTTTGATTGGAGTGTCTAATGAAACTGTCGAGAGCACTTCAAGCCCTCTTGCTGCCCTCTCTTGAGTGTATGTGTGCAAAGCAGCAGTTCTTGAGAAGGTAATCAGGCTTGGGTTCAGAAAATATTTCCTTTTACAGTGCCACTGTAGCAAGGTGCAGAGCACTTCCAAAAACTGACAATTGAACTTTGTGAGTGCAGAACCTATTTCAAAGGACTGAATCCGGGCTAAATAGGATGCAACACTTCAGAATGAATTTACATCAGCCTGACTCATCTTTAGATCTTTTGTGGGCTCAAAATGATCTTCAGATTTGTCAATTCTTCATAAAAGTATGAGATTTAAGTGTGCACAAGGCACTCTCCTGTTGCCTTATTATGAAAGGAAATATTGTCAGACTATTTATTTCTTTAGCATTTTACCATTTTCACCTTAAGGCAACAGTTTAGAAGATACTGTACATAATAGTAATAGGCAATAACAAAGTCTTTAAAGCCCTAGAAGATTGGTAAAAATGTAATAAAAATCTTATTATAAATGTTATACAATTCTGATTATGGTATATTGTTCTCATTTTGTGGGATTCTCTTTTTTTCTTGTCCTTTCTTGTGCCCTTCTAGTCCAACTTTCTGTTGGCATTTACTTCCAACCACTAATAGAAATGTGTGTTGTTTTTTTTTTTTTCAGCTTCCTTTTTCCTTCAGATTTCAAATTACATCAGTATCTCACTACATTAACAAAATATCTGTGCATCATTTTTATAATCAGAATAGCATTCTGAAATACAAATGTATTATTTTGACAAAAATGTCACATTCCTGATGTTTGTGTTTTAAAATGACACACTACTATTGACATTCTTAGCAAAAGTACTGTACAAAGCTGCAAATGAAGAATGCAATAATTGGAAATGTCACTTTTGGTTACTAAAAAGCAGGTGTCAACAATAATGACCAATCAGGCTCCTCCTTAATCTTTTCTGAATTTATTATGAACTGTCAACCTGCTCATGCTGGAAACTACTGACCGAGCATGAAAGGGTAGAAACTTAGCTTAACCGGATTTAGCACACTCTTAATTGCTGGCTCCTGATCATTTCAGGAACAAATTTCAACATACTTATAAAAACAGGACTGGATGCAGGATAATTGATTTCTCAATATTTAATTCTGGGATTGCAGAATCCAAACCAGGATTATATTTGAATTATGAAATCTGTCAGTAGCTCAAGGCTGAAATGCATATAATATCAAACCACACGAAAACAGCTACATTTTAAAATTGTATTTTACTAAACATTAAAAATGAATCTATACTTTCACTTTTTTAGGGTTACCATATGACTCCATGTACACGTGACAGTTTGGAACCGTTCAGTCTTTTCAACTCGCATCACAATGCATTCTGGTACGTTTTACATGTCTTGGGTCCTTTCACAGCAGATCTACACTTACCAGAATGCATTGGGGTGTGACTTGAACTGTCCTTGTGTACATGGAGTC
The DNA here is from genome assembly GCF_902713425.1 of Acipenser ruthenus. Classification (NCBI taxonomy): domain Eukaryota; kingdom Metazoa; phylum Chordata; class Actinopteri; order Acipenseriformes; family Acipenseridae; genus Acipenser; species Acipenser ruthenus. Next base: position 49,023,407 of record NC_081193.1, on the reverse strand, counting down.
ATATGGTAACCCTATTTTCATTTAAAAAATGACTGAAAGTATATGTATCTATTTTCTCAATTGGAAGCTAAACATGTGAGGGCTAACTTCAACTAAGAGTTATTTTTTAGTTGGTCAGTAGTCCCAATTTCATTGGAAAACAATATCAAACAGCTTTTCTGAGACAAAGTTGTGTAACCTGTATTTGTGTGTATGTGTCTGTATGCAGACAATACATTATTTAAATATGAAAAACTATATCAGACTATCCAAATTGCAAAATCACTGCTGCTGAAATATTTAAATATTTAATATTTAAACATATTAAATTTAGTTTGATTCCCCAGTGTCCATGGCATGTAACTCTGCCCACCTGTTTTTGTTTATGCATATAAATGAGTCGTTTTCTTTCATTTAGAACGGCACACTGTCAGCATTCTCTGTATGCTTTTACACACTTGTTAATACTACACATTACTACTTAAGTGGATGCCAGACCTCAAACCTTGAATGTAACATATAGGCCAACAACAGATTATACACGGGTGTCAATAAGACAACAACAAACACACATTTTTTTTTTTTTTATTTGAGTGCCTGTTTAATGCCAAAAATAAATAAATAAATAAATAAACAACCTGGTTGTCCTTTTTTTTATCATTTTACATGATATATGCATTTCTGTAATTTTCCATTCCTTAACAGGTGCATCGCACAAGTTTCTTCCTAAATGGTTTAAAGGAAGACAACACTGCTTTTGACACCAAGTTACTAGCAGGTCCTGTCATGGATGTAACAACTAATTGGGCAAAATTCAAATGGTGAGGTGTTTCTTGTGTTAACCTATTGGAGGAAATAGGAATAAGAGTACTTTTAAAGAGGTTTTTATTGGTAATCCTACAGTACATGCATCAAATGACATACATGTCAATAGTATGTACAGATACCCCCATTTTGTAAATTTACTTTCTACTGTGTACCTTTTATGTGATTTTTAATGAATTTATCATGTTCAATTAGTTCACACACAATGTTGTACCTCATCATTTGAGCAAACCAGTTTTGACCACTTGAATTGGAAAGACCCCCATATTGTATTTCAATGTATGTAAAAAAAAAAATGCTCAGACTAGTTCAGCTCATGGGCCATCCCTCACTATTTTTGTACTGAATTGATCAATTTGATACATAAAATAGAAGTTCAAGAAGTTATGAAGTCCAAGAGTATGTGAAGCATTTGGAATTGGAAAGCTTTCATGTCTGTCTTTGTCTCCCCCCCCCCCCCCCCCCCAATTAGGGTTGCCATGGCGAATATGTGTTACTGGGAATAGATATAAAATGTATGAAAAATAGCAACTTTTTCCAGCTTTATATAAGAAAAAGGCAGAAGACATATTTATTCTTACAATAAAGTTTCAGCCTACATAATCATATTAACATGTACAAAAGAGACCGTTCCAATAGCAGCTTCTCTGAATTTCTCTGTTTTGATGTCAGGCAATCCCAAATGATGGTTAAAAAAAGCTTAGCAGTAGTCATGGGAACAACTTCTCAGAGTGAATTAATTACCATCATTGTTGCTCCTTTATGATATGATAAGTGAAAATCCTGAGATTTATTGCTTAATGAAAGTGACACATCTATAAAGAGCCTCTGCTGAGCCATTTAAGCGACGTTAATATATATTTCAGCTCTTATACTTGAATGTGTTGAAGCTGTTAGATCTTTACTGGACTCGGAAATACAAACAATTTTCATCCTTGGCATACTAAGACGCTCTATCCTGCCCTGAAAAAGCATGTCTACCCCTGAGATCACCACATGTGCAGTCCAGAGCTTGAACATCTACCCTGCTGGATTTGCTGGTGGCAGATATTGTACTAGCCAAGGCTTTAAAACTCCCTTATTGTGCTCAAGATCATTTTGTTCCTTGCTTATGCATATTTTTTTCAAGCACCACAAAAGAAGGTGTACACTACTTCTTTCTCATTAAAATTCATGTGGAAAAGGATAATTTCCATGATCTGGCCAAAGGGTCTCACTCTGGAAACCCATTTGAATGTGAAAGTAAAAGTGTACCAGCAGTCCAGACTAGGTTTACAAACCCATAGAACAGTTCTGGGGAAAAAAAAATCTCTGATTAAGGTAAATTAAAAAAAAAAGAGTAAATAATAAAAGAAGTGCATTACAAAGGTGAGGGGACCGGTGATCATGCTGTATGTTTATTTGGGGGGTGTAGGGTGTCTCTTTTGATTTGTCTCTTTTGTCTCTTTTGAGACCTGCTAATTTATTATAAGTCACACAAATTAAAACTAGTTTATTGTACTATAGACCCATGGCATATGCTCTATGCACAGAATGACATCTATACATGGGATAGAATTTTCACAAATCTTCAACGGTGATTGGTTGGTAAGAGAAAATAGATTTTAAAGCCTTGGTTAACATTAACTAGAAATTAACTAGCCAATTTCTGTTAGCAAATTAAATGTTTATTCATTGAATAGTTGTCATTATTTTTCAGGTTTGGATCAGTTTATTGGAAGAACGCAAGAATTTCGCTTTTATTACACAACCCCATGCAAGAGGTAAAGGAAACTTAATTCTACAAAATAATAATAATAAAAAAAATAGAACTTATAATAACACAATGCAAAGTCACATTAAACATGCAGTGGTGTGAACTTCAGTTTGTATCTTAGACAGCACCTTACAGGTATACTGTTTTTTATAATAAATAATTCAAAGCAAATTTAACAGTATAGCAAATCTTGGTGTGACATAATTTTCATCTATATATGTTATATATTAATATAATTGATTCTGTGTGTGATTTACCTTTTAAATTACAATACATATATGGCGTGGAATGAAACATTTTAGGGTTATTAACTGCTCTTTCAAATATAAACTTATATAAACATTTCCTACAAAAGTTATGGCATCAAAACATTGAGGGGTTTCTTTAAAACAGCCTGTATTGTAGGTATCATATGAGTACTTGTCAAAATACAATTTTCAACAAATCATTTACTGTATGGAATAACAATTGGTTTACATTGGAAGCTGTCAGTGGAAAAAGCTGCATTTTTAAAAGTAAGGCAGATAAAAGATATATTGTTCATCTTGAGGTGGCATTATTTAAAAAAAAAAAAAAAAAAAAAAAAAAAATTCCACTAGATTCCATTGCATACAATCCACATGTTTCCATTCTGGTTTAATTTCAAAGTTATATGCACTGTTAGGATCTCTTTATACTGTGGTACTTTTTACCCATTAGCATGGTTCTGCCATGGATGCCATGGATTACTTATCTGTCTGGTAAATCCAACCTCGTGCCATTTAAATGACCCAAGCCAAAGGCGAGGGCATTTAACATAACGTGAAGGGCCTTACCAGACAGTAAAGCCCTTGTGTGAGTGTTCTGTGGCTATTGGAAAATGGATAAGTTTTAAAAAAAAAACAACATTTCATGTTTTTCTGTTTGTTTTTGTTGTGATTTTATGCAATGTGTCGTGTCTTAGAACGCCTTAAGTGTGTGGTTATATCATGTCAACCCACCCCCTGTCGTGCCTCAATGCTTCATCGTGCTGTGTGCTCAGTAAATTGTTCACAGTGTGATCATAAGGTTTATTCAAAGCCTCCTGGAAGCAGCAACGTTTACATGACCACCCTTTCATCTGTTCTTGTAAGATGGCATGCTTATGTTTGCGTGACTTTACAGGTAAGTATATTTTTTATAATAACCATCTCTTCTGTACCCCCCAGGTTGTTTGGATCTCAGACTGACCACTGGACCACCCCAGGAACCACACAGACAGATAAATAAAATGGTTGTTCTTTATTATGTCAAACAACAAAAATAAAAAAAAAAAACACGGTTGTCAATAAGAACAGTTATAGCCCCTAAAATAACAATGGTTTTCCCAGTGATGCTATAATTTAATATCCACACAGTATAGCATCACCTGACCTTCAATGATATAGTATCACCTGACCTTCAATGGCTGCAGAGTGTCTCATTCCTCAAAGGACAAAAAACAAAGTGGTCTTCACCATAATATGCTGGCACTTTAATTTGTCCACAAAAGTCCAACTGGCTCCTTGCCAATAATTTGCATCCAGATCCCACGCCCACCTCCAGAGGGTGTTTCCTCCCTCCCTCCGTGACGTTGATCCTGGAGAAACAATGAGAACAATCTGTCCTTAATACTCACTCTCCCCTCCCTGTCTCATTCTCTTAGGGGGCTAATTCACACACCCGCATTCGGCCCCTCCCTATAAGCGTATTAATATTCCGATCCAGCCACTGATAGTTAACTAGTAGGTGAGAGCCTCGCTTATCGGGGTGTCTGCAGGTCATACAGCAGTCTGTCTTCTCTGCAGTCCTTCCTCTAGAATGGAGGGAGAGAGACAAAACTACATCGCGTCAGCACTCCTAATACAATAAAGATACTGTTGGACTGGAAGATATACTTATTCCATTCACAGTCCCTATGTATTGGAGTTGTGTAACAGTTAACAATAACTAGAACACTAGCATCCATCAAACAGGACGCTTGCATAAATAACACAAGTTATACTCGCAGTCCGTTGTGAAACAGTATTCTAATAGTCTCAACAATGCAAAGAGTACTTAACTTTCTTTTCTGAGTCTGCATTTAGTTGTGCCGGGGTGCTGATGACTTGCACCTGACTACAATTAAGGTCCCAATCACTTGTGACCGTGCCCGTGATAAAATAATTAAAAGGATAAAACACACATAAAACTCCTTATTGGGGTCTCCCTCTGGGTATAAAAATAAATAAAATGCACAGTGTAAAAAACACAATAAATAGTGCAACTGAAACAGTATACAATAAAACCACCAGTGAATAAAACAATTAAAACTTTGGTCATTTGTGTCATCTCTGGATTGAATCGTTGGCCCAAATGTTTATTAGAGCAAATCTTTCTTCATCGCTCAAAGAGTGTCAACCCATATCCTGAGGTTGTGTCGCTGCTGACCCAGGTCGAGTTAGGGTTGACTCGGGTACGTGATTTCAGTTGCATTGGCATGGTACAGTAAATGTGTATCTGTTTAGCATGTAAAAACTATGAGCACTTTGTGACATTTGTAGTATAAGTGCTGACCAGTTAGCAAACCACAGAATAAGATAGCAAGGAATGTGTAAAGCAGTTCCTTACAGAATAAAGATGCTTTAGGAGTCAGCAGTGCATTGACTGTTACTGTGCATATAATAGATCATTCAATGCAGTATTTCATGCATATTTTCCTGTATTAATTTCCATAGTTCATTTGCAGGTTTTCTATGCTATTCTATAGTTTCTCAGCCCACAGCCTGAAGCTGTACAAATTCAATGGAAAAAGAGCAGCAGCTCAGAGTGGGTTGACTGGCAGTACCTTGCAAAAAATTGCAGTATCGTTGGAATGGAAAATAATGGACCTTTGGAAAAGCCAGACTCTGTGAACTGTCTTCAACTTCCAAGGTATTTTTATGTTCATTTCATGTTTCATGCTTATCCTATAAGCAATCCATTATACATTGCGTAAAATGCAATATAAATTTAGTGCGTACAGAACTTTAAATATTAAATACAACAATAAAAGTATGATAACAGTTTTACATATATGATATTTATTTATTATAGTACCAAAGAACATAATTTTTCCTGTTTGAGCTATGGTTTTTAAATGTTCTAACATACCAATTTAAATTTAGGTAACAGTTACACTCTTGACTTCCTATTCCTATTGCATTAAGTACCAATTTAATACCTGCCTAGACAGCAGTTCAGTTGTACAACGTTTGTCGTCTGACGTAAAAATTTACCTTTAAGTCCTGCTCTCTAACCAATGGGAAAAGTTTTAATCTGCCCCTCTATGGGACTATTTAAAAACCGTCTAATGTGTACTTAGGCATTAATGAGTATAATTAATATATATGTCACTGTTTATAGCTATATAACACTGTATTATGTTCACAAGAAGATTGTTAAAGATAGGTACAGTATGTGAGAGAAAGTGTTTTTAAAAATACTATACATTTTTTCTTTTTATATTGTGTATTTTATGCAAAACGCCTGTATAAAAATATACTGTAGAGTGGTTCGTTTTCAGTTTAAATATTCTTCTCTTACCTTGTTTTAGCAGTGTTCCATACTCCTGTGGTAATGTGACTTTAGTGCCCTGGATACAGCGATTTTTATAACATGTCGACTCTGCATGAGTTTGTCAAAGCTACACATGTTTGGATACATCTGAAAGGCCAGTATCATACCACCCAGGCATCAGTGAACTTCAGACACGGATATTATGGAGTGGATGAAATTACCATTAGTGGAAGGTAAAACGTTGTTTGAAACTTGTAACAGTATTTAAGTATATTCTATTTCAGTTGTTCATTCTTCAGTAACAGATTGTATTCTTCTTGGTTTTGCTAAATTGTTGTATATCTTTTTAGTGGAATAATTTAATATTTAAGATTACTTATATAAACTTATTACAGAAGCATATGCAAATGTACTTGTAGGATAATGTACATTACAAACTGTCCAGATGTAAAGTAGACAAAAATAAGCTCCTAATGTGTTCTGCTTCTTTGGTTTCCTGGGCCCTTTTTGGTGTTTTTAATTTTCCTCCTTTGATACAGACTTGAGCTTTTTTTAACCTTTTTTTATCTAATCATTAAACAACTGGATTAGTTGCAGGTATATGTTAATTTGCCATTGCGCATTTACTGTACCTAAAATGGAATTGTTTAATTGGAAAGAGTGCAAGTGAGAAATAGGTTAAGGTACAGTAAATACTCTTCAGGTTAAGATTTTTGAAAAGGGAAAAGTGTAAACAAGGTGTTTAATTTCTGAGCTTTAAGGCAACAATGCCAGTTTAAAATCTGTTGTGTTAGCAGTTTAAGCATACATACAGGCAGCTGGTGTACATGTAAAGTCTGCCTTTGAGATATACAATCTAGTTGTCAAGCCCCGTCTCACGCTATTAGTGTCAGTTTTATGGTTTATGTTAATAAACCAAAACTGTACTGACAAGCCTTTGTATTCACTGACTTTTTAGCTACTATCAAAGAGTAGACATTTAAATAATGAGTAATTCCCAACACAAAAAAATGTGCATTTCAATGAATATTTAAAAAGTGACCTGGAATTCTATATTATGTAAAAACCAGGCCTGTCAGCTTGGAGCCCTACATTATAGCTCCAACTTGATATTTAATTTGGCATTTATAAATGTTGAATGGAGCCACCATCTAATGTTTCAAAACTCGTTCCTTTCAGAGACTCCATTATCCTTATCAGGCAGAACATTACCTTCTGACAAATAATAGGAGGATGTTCCACAAGTAGTTTGTTGAGTCTGTGTTCTAATGGTCGCTGGTGTTTGCAGGTGTAACTGTCATGGCCACGCTGCTTATTGTGACACAAGCCTCAACCCATATCGATGCTCCTGCCTCGCGGAGAGCCACACTGAGGGAGTTAATGTAAGTCCCCAAGGGGAAAGTCAATTATTCATTAGTTGCATGCTATTAATGACGTAAAAGTTCTGTAATGAACAAGATCTAAAAATAGGTCTTACCGAAATTTAGTAATGGTAACTTACACTAATTTCCCAATGGCAAGCTGAAGGAAGGTAAAAAAGTCAAGTAAAAAAAAAAAGAATTTGTGGGCTTCTACCATTACATCTGTCCACCTGCAAAGGTGTCTTTAAAAAAAAATATGAATAGATACAATTAAATCTTTTCGAAAAAAAAAGTGCTGTTTAATGACAAAGAGACCATTCTAAGAATGCTCAATACATAATTAATGTTGTAAAACATATATTTTTATTATTGTTCTGCAGTAAAAAGTGATGTTTGTGCTGTATATTGTACTGTATATGTTTGTACTCTGTTACTCTGACTCATAGTTCAAGAGTTGAAGATTAAATCTATATTAGACATAACAGAGGTTCATATTAAAAAGACTTCCCACGTCCTGGAATATCGAATTGTTAGCCTCTAAATCAGTGATCTTCACTATTTTTCAAGCAAGGGCCTCTTCACCAAAAAAATCATTGAGATGAGGGCCGCACCAGTTTTACAATAAACTCTATTCTTATACAAACAACCATTTAAAAAGTGAATAAATGCAAAACATAGTTTAAAAACTGGAAGAGCGGAAGTGTGCCTATTGCTCCTTGACTTTCTCAATGCAGTACTTGTAATCAGTCATTGCAATCCTAGTGAGGCAGTCCAATTGCTCATTGGTCAGTTTGTTTCTGTTTCCTTTTCACAACATTCATTGTTGAAAAGGTGGACTCGCAGGTGTATGTGCTGATAAAAAATGACAGCACTTTTTGCACATATTGTTTCAGAGTTGGGTATCGTAAATCAGGGACCATGTTCCAGAAATGATAAACACCGGCTTTGAGCTCAGACTTCATGATGTCATCCATCTGAATTTCCACTGTTTCACTCTCCGCTTTTGCTTGATCTGCTCCAAGGTCTGTTAGGATTGTGTCTTACAAATGCATTGAAGGGGTTCTCAGTTAAATTAAAAAGCTCCTTGTACACAGCGTCATCTTTAAATCTAGACTCAAATTCCTGTTGTAATTCTTTCAAGATATGTACAAATGATGTGTGCTGGTAATGATTTAAAAGATCTGGATTGTCTGAGGTGACTGACTTCAGTTTTGGAAAGTGAACAAAGCAATTACTGCACAAAACAGGAATGAACAACATTGTGATCTTGCACTGGAATGCTGTAACAACACGCAGCATGTCACTTGTTTTTGTTTTCCCTGTAATTGGGGGTTTAGTGCATTCAAGTGGCTTGTGATGTCAGTCAGAAATGACAGCTTTATTATCCAGCCTGGATCTTCCAATCTTTCTCCCCTTTCCCCTTGCTTTCAAGAAATTCATGAATCAGAGGGAGAAGACCCAGAAATCTTTCAAGAACCCTGCAACGAGACAACCATCTCACTTCACTGTGCATCACTAAGTCGCCATACGCTGTTTCGTACTCTGAAACCAAAACCCCAAATTGCCTGTGATTTCAATGCTGTTGAAACAATGAAATTGACCACCTTTACAACCAGCTGCATGACTGCTTGCATTTCACCATTTTTCTATTTGCTCACGAGTGCTTCCTGGTGAATTATGCAGTGAAACGTAATGAATTTTGGAATGCCATCTCGCTTTCGCATCAGACCAAGCAATCCATTTTCTTTCCCCCTCATGTTTGGTGCACCGTCTGTACACACAGATATTAGCCTCTTCCACTCCAGGTTATTTTCAGTAAAAGAAGTGCAGAAAAAACATCTGAACCTTTTGTCTGGGTTTTCATGGGTATCAGAAACAACAGTTCCTCACAGAATAATCTTCTTTGGGGAAAGAAATCCACCATCCAATTGCAAGAAGTCACTTATATCTGTACTTTCGTCCAAAGCTAGACTAAAACAAGGTGCTGCTGAAAGATCTGCCAATAACTGTTGCCGGATGTCTTTTCCGATTTCCTCCACCCTTCCCATTACTGTTGTGTCAGACAGTTGTAATCCTTTAATTTGCTTTAAAATCGCATTCTTGTTGTTGAAACTGGTGTAAAGGATTCCTGCAGAATCGAGAAGGTTTTTTTACGGCGTGCTAAAATCCATGCAATTTCAAAAGATGTCTCTGTCAAGCACTCTGCAACTGAACTAGATTTTTTAATTATTTTCTGTTGACTTTTGAAGGAAACAACAAGTTGTTCAATTTTATTTTATCTAAGGTTACTGCCAGGTGGGTATTTTTGACTGAATCCTGCATGCACTGTTGTAAGAGGTCTTTCTAAATTGCTGTGTTTAAAAGCTGAACAGGCTTGCTGACAAATTAAAAAAACTGGCTTCATAGAACTTTCATTAAGCACAAAGAAAAACTCATCAGTCCACTTCTTGAAATCTTTGGTTTTCATGTACCTTCGTTTTCCAGTTCCAGAATCGCTTGCGGCCTCATGGTTACTGCTACGTCCAGCCCCCTCTTGTTTGGCACTTAATGAATCGTTTTCTTTTGTTTCATTTGCTTCTGTTTCTTTGTTATTTTCTGATTGTCTTTTTAACGGAATTAAAAAAACAACGCATTCTTCCTTGAGTAACTTGCTCCACAAAATATACATAAAAAATCTCCACAAACCGCTATGCATTGGTGACGTAGTAATAGAAGCACCTATTTTTTTTTTTTTACCTCATTTTGAAATATGCGCATGCGTCAGTGTTTTGTTACATTTTATGTGATTACTGTCTTACACTATTCATTTATCACTGCCGTCATCAAAACAGTATAAAGAGAAATTATAACATAAAAATAACTTAAGTGAACATAGTAAAATAATTTGTAAGATGAGTCCGGGAGCTGCCTAGGGTTTACAGCGGCCACCGTACAATGAACAGTGCTCTAAATTCACTAAATGCACACAAAATGCACCACTATCTTATTTAATTATTTTAAACAAACGCCTTCAGAAGTGGCTTCAGTTATTTCCATTGAAACCAATACATTATGCAGTGATCTAAATGTCGTCATATTAGAATAAAAATGTGTCAACACCCTTATATCAAACATGAATCAGACAAGCTGTAACTGTAACAAACAATAGTTAAATTCCTATCTGGTAAATGTGTTTTTTACCTTAAACTATGTTTGTTCTTTTTCTTTTTCTTTTGGGCATTTGATACAATGTGTTGGGTACTGTGGCAGAGTGTCCCGCCCCTATTTATTATTATTTGTATTTTTGTTTGCGGCGCGGATAAAAGCGCAGCTTCTTTTGTTATTGTTTTTTATATTTATAATTTAAAAAACCCCTTGAGGATGCATGATTGATCAGATACTGATTATTTAACTAGCTGGCAGTCATGCATCCTTACGAAACGCATGCAGTAGTATAAGAACCTGCAGCTGTCCGTGCTGCAGGGTTGGGGTGTACAGAGAGGAGGTACCGGGAGATAGAATATAAAAACAATTGCTAAAACGTGCTGGATTAGCCAGCACAACACTTACTTGTTTGTCTGTTTATTCGTTTGGCCCTCGTGCCCTTTTGTTTCTGTTTTGTTGTTTGTTTAAATCTTTCATTTTGTTTTGTTAAATCAGCTGAACGCCGTTGCATTCAGCTTCACCCGCCCATCCATTGTTTTGATTCAGTTACTTCCTGGTCCGTGACGTCACCACACCTCACCACTGCAAGCCATCCTGTCACAGGTACGTATTGTGGAACATGATTTGTAATATTTTACTTTATTTCAACATTGTATACTGATTTACACATTTAATCAATTTAAAAAACAACATTGCCAGTGTCAAATGATCATATCCTCTGCCATCAGATTAATTCTCCTTTCACTTTGTTGAGTTCTGATGAAGGAATAGATATTGTAAGGTCTGATGATCCTGACATATTCTTAAATAAACTCACTCCTGAGAGCAACCCAGTGCTTTGTTTACCAGACAAAACATTGTGAAATGTTGCTCAGTCAAACTCAAATTGTTATAAATGCTTAATAAGTTATTGGTATCAATAAACTGAAATAGACAAGCGTGGTCACAAACAGAACAATATATTATGTACCACTATTGTGTACTTTAGTTTACACCTTGTAAAAAAAGATGTATAGTTTGTGTACAAACCATTATCAATTACCACTTTCTAAAGGTGTTCTTGATTTAAGTCCTGTTAAATGGTATGGTAATTCTGTGTTAAGTAAAATAAAATATTGGTTTATGATCTGCCTTGCTTTGCTGTTGCTATGCTCAAGCTCACCAGGGTAAAGTATGATAGGTAGGTATTACTGGTAGGGATATAGTTACAGATTTTTTCACAGATATGTAGGTTAGAGCAGATTTTCAGCTTGCTGTCTTCATACATTCTATGTGTTTTTTTTACTCTGACACAGAGAGTGGCTTCTTTGACTCAAATATGTTTTATGAGAATATTTACAACTCATGTCATACGGTGAGGAAACAATTTTGTATATGTCTTTGTAACAGGGGTATTCTGTTACTGTGTAGATATCTGCTCACAGACGACAGAGAAACAGAGGGTTTGAAGTTGAAACGCCACTCAGACGTCTAAGTTTTATTACAAATCACAGGCAGTTGCAGTGATTAATGGCTGCCACTAGAGTACCAGCAATGGTAGCCCTAGTGCGGAAGGATAGATACAACAATGTACATGAATATCAAAATACAAAACAAAACACAGTGGGGAAAAAAACAGCTACAAAACAAAAGGTGGCCAAGGAGTCTGTGGTCATTGTACATGCTAGTATAAATGACATAAGGAACAGAAAATCTGAGATTCTGAAAGAGGATTTTAAATGCTTAACAAGACACCTGAAAAAGTTAGGATGCAGAATTATTCTCTGAGGTCTACTACCTGCTGTTGGTGGTGGGGATGAAGTATTCAGTAGAATTAGGGCCTTAAATACTTGGCTGGCTGGTTGGTGTGTGCAAGAAGGGCTGGGATTTCTAAACAACTGGGATTGCTTTTTGGAAAATAAATATACAGTATATTATTGGAAAGATGGACTGCACCTAAATAGATCAGGGGCAAGCAGGCTAGCTGATAACATCAAACATCACCTAGCAAGGTATTTAAACTAGCAACTAGGGAGGGGAGGGAATATAAAGAGCCATGTAAAATTCAGGTTAAAGTATCCTGCCATTCCCGCTACCTGCTGAGTAAACACAGAGGTGTGTGCTACAGTAACCTTCGTCAAATTCTTATTACCCCTGCTCAATCACATGCTCTTGAATGGACCAATTTACGCATAGGTTTATTTAATGTCAGGTCTCTGTCTAATAATGCTCCGTTAATTTAGTGATTTTGTTTAGGATTACAACATTGATATACTCAAACACATGGCTTGGACCGAATGACAATGTTTCCCTGATTGAGGTTTCTCCACCTAACTATTCTTTTTTCCATAAAGCTCGCTCTACTGGGCAGGGAGGTGGGCTTGCTACTGTTTTCCGTAGTGAACTTAGAATCAAACAGGAAATTGTTGAAGCTTATTTATCATTTGACGTTTTAACCTTGACCTGTTCATACTGTAATTATTTATCGACCACCTAAGTCAAACCCGCTATTTCTGACTGAATTTGGGGATCGACTATCTATATTGACAGTCAAATATGATATGATTCTTTTATTGGGTGATTTTAACCTTTATGTTGACATTGATTCTGATTGTAACTGCTTTTTTGAGGCTACTGGATTCCTTAGATTATAGCCTGCATGTCAAAGGTCCTACACATAATCGTGGCCATACTTAGATCTTACTTGCTGATAAGCTTTCTGATGTATTGAGCGCATTACCACTCTGAGTCCTTATCAGTAGATGAGCTGGTTAATACCTACAGCACCACCTTGACTGGTATCTTAGATACTGTAGCGCCATCCAAAACTTGGAGAGTCACTTTTAAAAAAAGTTCACCGTGGTTTAATGATGCAACTCGTAAGATGAAATACGAGGGTCGTAAACTAGAACGGAGATGGCGGGACTAAACTGCATGTTCATTACATTGCATGGAAGGGCTACCTGGTTAAATATAAGAAGGCTCTGCCATTGGCTAGATCATCATATTATTCTCATTTAATTGAAACAAAAATAATCCTAGATAAATTAATTAATCCTTCCCCTAATAGTCCTATCCTTGACAATGGCTCCTCTCACAGCTGCAATGACTTCTTACATTTCTTTAAAAATAAAATACTAGACATCAGAAATGAGATTCCACAGACACCTTCTATTAAGGGGGACTCCAGTGGAATTTTACCAACTACACCTATTAACCCTTTGCGCTCCTATGTCGGACCTGGTCCGACATTACAATTTTCCCTTTCCGGTCCAATGTCGGACCCTGTCCGACATCATCAAAAAGACGTAAAAAACTGGTCTCTAGTCGTTTTTTCTCCAGAAAAAGCTGAGAAAACCATTCAATGGCCGAGTGAGATCGATAGGAGCCAAGAGAAGCCGAAAAAAAAGGGTGTATCTCATGAATACAGATAGCCCTGGCACCACATAGATAACACGGACATAAACAAACAAGATAGCTGCTTCTGCATCCAGCGCTATAGTTATAGTAATAAAATAATGACTTGGATCACATTATTGAGGAGTTTTGTGATAAAACGAGTGATCAGGAGATGATTAATCGGTATGCACGACTATGAAGAGGTATGTGAAAAATACAGCGAACAAGAGGTGGGGCGGGGCTGGAAATGCCATACTAGGTGTCCTGTTGATATGCAGTGCCTTTTAAACCAGTTTTACTGTGAAAATAAATACTTTTAAACAGCGCATCTAAAATAAACTGCGCGTGTGAAACTAAATTGGACCTGATGCGCCCGAGACGCACTGAATAAATGGACCGCAAAGGGTTAACCCTTTGCGGTCCATTGTCGGACTGGGTCCGACATTGCAATTATTCCTCACAGGTCCTTTGTCGGACTGGGTCCGACATCATTATAGCAACGCAATAAACGGGTGTTTAGTCGTTTTTTCTCCGGAAAAAGCCGAGAAAACCATTCAATTGCCGAGTGGTAGCGACAGGAGCCGAGACAAGTCGGAAAAAAAAAAAAAAAAAAAAAAAAGGCGTATTTCATGAATAGTCATACATGGTATCAGGTATCAGATAATGGGCGTCCATAATAAACAAGCTGGCTAAGTGCGTCAGCGCACTGAGACTATCATGGACATTTGCAGAGCTTTTTTCAGATGTTATAGTAATAAAATAATGACTTTGATCGCATTATTGAGGAGTTTGGTGATAAAACGAGTGATCTGGAGATGATCGATCGGTATGTACGACTATTATTATTATTTATTTCTTACACAGCTGAACGCTATAGCAAACAAAAGGCTGGGGAGGGGCTGGAGATGCCTAGTGTGTGCTTTGTTGATATGCAGGGCCATTTAAACCCGTTTGACTGTGAAAAAAATACTTTTAAACAGCGCGTATAAAATTAACTGCGCGTGTGAAAATTAATTATTCCTGGCGTGCCTGACGCGCGATTAATAAATGGACCGCAAAGGGTTAAGGCTACTATGGGGGCTTTTTCTTTGATTACTTTGCAGGAACTGACAGAGCTAGTTAAACATATGAGAGCTACTACATGCTCTCTTGATCCGATTCCTACAAAACTATTAAAATATGTTCTTGGTGTTATTAATACCCACATTTAAAAATGTATAAGGGGTTCACTTTCCTCCGGTATAGTTCCCTCAGCATTTAAGGTAGCTTTGGTAAAGCCTTTGTTTAAGAAACACAATTTGGACCCTAAAGTCCTCAATAACTATAGGCCAATCTCCAACCTACAATTCTTAGATAAGGTTCTAGCGAGAGTTGTTGAAATTCAATTACAAAACGTCTAACTTTCATATTCGAAGTTTCAGTCTGGTTTTCGTGCTGCACATAGCACCGAGACAGCCCTTGTCGGAGTTCTGAATGATCTGCTGATAAGCTCTGACTCGGACATTCCATCCATTTTAATTCTTCTAGATCTAAATGCTGCCTTTGATACTGTAGATAATTCCATCCTACTGAATCGTCTTGAAAGCACAGTGGGACTGTCTGTCCTTGTCCTATCCTGGTTCAAATCTTATCTTGCTGATAGGTTTCAGGTCGCCTCTATTGGGGAGGTAAAATCGGCATTATCGGAAGTTGTATATGGTGTTCCACAGGGCTCCATTCTAGGCCCCTTGTTGTTTTCATTATATATGCTACCATTAGGTGATATTATCCACAGACACGGAGTGAACTTCCATTACTATGCTGATGATACCCAGTTATATTTGTCCCTAAAGCCAGGAATTTCTACTTACCTTAAAGACATCAAGCATTGGATGTCACAGAGATTTCTAATGTTGAATTCAGATAAAACAGGTTATGCTTGTGGCTCACAGAACCAACTAAAAGGAAATGTGGGATTACATGAGCTTGACCCTTGCAGTCTCTCAACTAGAAATTAAGAGTTTGGGGGTCATCTTTGATCCTGATCTATCATTTGAGACTTAGGGAAGGTACTAAAGTATATTTTTACCATTTGAGAAATATAGCCAAACTTAGACCAATTATTTCTGTATCTGATGCCGAGAGACTAATGCATACCTTTGTTTCATCTAGAATAGATTATTTTAATGCACATTTTCTGATGTCCCAAAACATGTGGTATCCTGCTTGTAGCTCGTTCAGAATACCGCCACTAGAATTCTGAATAAAACCAAAAAGTGAACATATTACCCCTTTTGGCCTCTTTACACTGGCTCCCTGTGCAGTATAAAATTGATTTTAAGATTTTGCTGTTAACTTACAAGACCCTGAATGGAGTAGCACCTAGTTATTTGCAGTTACTGACCCTGTATCTTCCAAACCACACTTTGAGATCGCAGGATGCGGGGCTGCTGGTTATTCCTAGAGTCAACAAAAGCAACACGGGAGGGAGGGCTTTTTCTTGTCGAGCTCCTAAATTATGGAATGCTCTGCCTTCATTTGTCAGGGAAGTTGGGACCGTTACAGTTTTCAAGTCAAGACTAAAACAAGCTGTTATAAAATGGCTTTCTTAGTGGGGTTTAATGTAACTTTAAAATTGCTGCTTTATTTAAATGGTCTGAGTATGGCAGTTGAATGTGTAACATGTTATACAAATGTATTGTGGTTTGTTCTGCTATGTACTATACAGTGTTTTTCGATACTTTGTTATAAAAAGCACTATATAAATGCAATATATATATATATATACTCCAGGAACCTTCTCCCTATTCAAACTAACTAAATTTAGGAGGGATTAAAATTCCTAAATTAACCCCTACCCTAAACACACTGTGATCCTCCTGGTTCACGCTCCTTGGCAATCCACGGAGGCATTATTCTTCATGCTGGTACACAAGAACAGGAACAAACATCAAACAAAAGAAGAACAAAGAAACTGGCTTTTCAGCCTCTTTTTAAAGGCAGATGACCAGGGTTAATTGATTATCAATTCTTCAATTGACACGTGGCCATCTGCTGCACATTGGGGTTCAATTAGGCAGGCAGGGAGGTCTAACCTTCCAGCCCTGCCATCCGGCACACACTTTTTACAAAATGTTACTCATTTTATTTACAATCAAACCAAAACAGGGGCAGGCCTCAGCCCTGTCACAGTCTTGTTAGGCATTTTTATATTTCTACATTTAAAAATAGATAGTTGACATAGCATTATGTAGAATTATATAAAAAAACCCAATGAATATTTAGCTGAGAGAAGATGTATATACTATATAGGACATTATACACATTTCAGATTGTTTTATTTGTTACCAAACACTGCATTTTAGCATTAAGCCATTCTTATGTATTGCTGCAGAAGTTGCTATTTGATTGCCAACAAATTGTGAAAACAAGAAATACATTCATTGTGCTATTGATTGGTATGTTGGATACTTGCTGTGATCAGTTGTTATCCAGAATACAATTTCCAGTTTTTCTGGCTGCCAAATCAATGTCAACCTGCTATCCAGTATATGATCGAATACCATATTACCCATGTGCTGATCGCACGAAGCACCACGCTGTGTATAATATAGGTCTCTAAGTGGAGCATGGTTCAGAAAAAGGATGAGAATGGGATTTTTCTTTTAGGTTGTAGACTGGGATTCTAAATTAAAACATAAATAAACTTTTGTTCTTCTAAAATGAAGGTGTTGGTCAGCATAATAGTTCCACAATCCTAGATACCCCCAGTAGACTAAGGGCCTGACCAAATCAAAGTTAGCACTTAGCGAAAGCATTCGCAGTACCAAAACACAAGAAAAATTGCAAGCGAAATATCGAGGAACCAAAACAAGCCCTTTTCGCCCTTCAGAAAGTATCGCTTTTT
Organism: Acipenser ruthenus; assembly: GCF_902713425.1. Classification (NCBI taxonomy): domain Eukaryota; kingdom Metazoa; phylum Chordata; class Actinopteri; order Acipenseriformes; family Acipenseridae; genus Acipenser; species Acipenser ruthenus. The sequence goes on along the minus strand of NC_081193.1, from coordinate 49,005,544 downwards.
AGATATATTTTCTTTTATTTCTTATCTTTGTAGTAAGCTACAACTCCGGACATATTCACACGTCATCTATGACGTCACCTACCTCTGTTCAAATTATTCATTTTTTAAAGGCACAGTGCTCCATTACATCGAACTTCGATCAAACGCAAGGCTAACAAATGTAAACAAACTAGACTACTAATAAAGAACATATGAATGTTTTAACTTTAAAGATATTAACTTTTAGTTTTAAACATTTGGTTACTTTCGTAAAGTACTTCAACATGTTGGCCTACACAGAAACATTATGAAGCCCAAATTCGCGGCATGTAAGAACAAGCCCACTGTTCCAGTTCAAGGGAGCGCATTTTGGCTATACCGTGTCAGCATGCCAAGCGGTCCCCTTGAAACATATAAATCCGTGTAGATAACAAAATTGCGTAATACCTATGAAGGTAATCTTAGAAGCATCAAGATGAAGTTTTTAAATTTGCTTTGGGTTTTTGACAGAAGAAAAAATAATAATAATAATAGTATACAACTACCCGACTCTTTTTTTTTTTTCCACGGCACTTGATAGCATTTCATTCGACTTCTTATTGTATAATATGTACCGGTACTGATCCTGGCGACAGTGTTACGTTGGTTTTTGGATTTTCTATTCAAGTTTTTTTTAATTTATTTTTTAAATCAGCATTTTAATTTTATAATACTCACACGGAGTTTCTCTGTTTACCATTTTTATTTTTTTAATCTTCGTTCTTGTGCAGTTACTATACAGCCTTGTGCACAACAGGGCTCTGGGTAGCACCGTGCCAGTCGGGTATGAGGATGCTGGCATTGCATGGTGCTGACTCAAGCCAGGGCACAGTATGGATTTTTACAAAAATCATGAAAACAATGTGGCACGCTTTCATAACAGTGACAGAACAATGCAGCACGATGCTGCAGACGTCGTGGAAAAGAGGTAATTGCCAAGTGTGTGTGTGTGTTCTTTCAAACATGTCTGTATTTTTCAATATTTTACACAATAAAAGTAAAAGCAGATAATTGTTATTAAACATATTTTTATTATTATTACTACTAGTCATAGTTGTATGTAATAACATTCATTCACTGATTTTCAAACGAAACAGTAGTGCAGCACAGACTTTTATTTTATTTTATTTCTGCCCTGGCTGTCTTCGCCTGCCTTTTCACATGTTCCCGACTTGTTTCCATCCCTTCAAAATGTCACAAATACCGGCTGGGGATTGGTCAACAGCTGTTTTCATGTTGCTTTCAGCGGTCCCTCCTACTCCTGCGAAACTTCTCTCCTCCCATTTTGCGGATTGGAAATGGCAAGTTTTGGTTTCGTGATAAAGAAAATGCGATATGGAAACTAGCGATATTATCACATAAACACAAGAGCGATCAGGGTTTGATTTGGTCCGGCCCTAAACCCCATACAGCAAATTCATTCTGTGTGAAGGTCAATCTTTAAGTAGGCAAGGACCGAGGTATAGAATATCCTTTTCATGCTGTTTTTTTTTTTTTTTTTTTTTTTAAATCCCAAAACTAGTATTCCATAATGTGAATCTAAAAAAATAAAATAATAATTATATATACAGTGCCTTGCGAAAGTATTCGGCCCCCTTGAACTTTGCGACCTTTTGCCACATTTCAGGCTTCAAACATAAAGATATGAAACTGTAATTTTTTGTGAAGAATCAACAAGTGGGACACAATCATGAAGTGGAACGAAATTTATTGGATATTTCAAACTTTTTTAACAAGTAAAAAACTGAAAAATTGGGCGTGCACAATTATTCAGCCCCTTTACTTTCAGTGCAGCAAACTCTCTCCAGAAGTTCAGTGAGGATCTCTGAATGATCCAATGTTGACCTAAATGACTAATGATGATAAATAGAATCCACCTGTGTGTAATCAAGTCTCCGTATAAATGCACCTGCACTGTGATAGTCTCAGAGGTCCGTTTAAAGCGCAGAGAGCATCATGAAGAACAAGGAACACACCAGGCAGGTCCGAGATACTGTTGTGGAGAAGTTTAAAGCCGGATTTGGATACAAAAAGATTTCCCAAGCTTTAAACATCCCAAGGAGCACTGTGCAAGCGATAATATTGAAATGGAAGGAGTATCAGACCACTGCAAATCTACCAAGACCTGGCCGTCCCTCTAAACTTTCAGCTCATACAAGGAGAAGACTGATCAGAGATGCAGCCAAGAGGCCCATGATCACTCTGGATGAACTGCAGAGATCTACAGCTGAGGTGGGAGACTCTGTCCATAGGACAACAATCAGTCGTATACTGCACAAATCTGGCCTTTATGGAAGAGTGGCAAGAAGAAAGCCATTTCTTAAAGATATCCATAAAAAGTGTCGTTTACAGTTTGCCACAAGCCACCTGGGAGACACAGCAAACATGTGGAAGAAGGTGCTCTGGTCAGATGAAACCAAAATCGAACTTTTTGGCAACAATGCAAAACGTTATGTTTGGCGTAAAAGCAACACAGCTCATCACCCTGAACACACCATCCCCACTGTCAAACATGGTGGTGGCAGCATCATGGTTTGGGCCTGCTTTTCTTCAGCAGGGACAGGGAAGATGGTTAAAATTGATGGGAAGATGGATGGAGCCAAATACAGGACCATTCTGGAAGAAAACCTGATGGAGTCTGCAAAAGACCTGAGACTGGGACGGAGATTTGTCTTCCAACAAGACAATGATCCAAAACATAAAGCAAAATCTACAATGGAATGGTTCACAAATAAACATATCCAGGTGTTAGAATGGCCAAGTCAAAGTCCAGACCTGAATCCAATCGAGAATCTGTGGAAAGAACTGAAAACTGCTGTTCACAAATGCTCTCCATCCAACCTCACTGAGCTCGAGCTGTTTTGCAAGGAGGAATGGGCAAAAATTTCAGTCTCTCGATGTGCAAAACTGATAGAGACATACCCCAAGCGACTTACAGCTGTAATCGCAGCAAAAGGTGGCGCTACAAAGTATTAACTTAAGGGGGCTGAATAATTTTGCACGCCCAATTTTTCAGTTTTTTATTTGTTAAAGTTTGAAATATCCAATAAATTTCGTTCCACTTCATGATTGTGTCCCACTTGTTGTTGATTCTTCACAAAAAATTACAGTTTCATATCTTTATGTTTGAAGCCTGAAATGTGGCAAAAGGTCGCAAAGTTCAAGGGGGCCGAATACTTTTGCAAGGCACTGTATATATTATTTTTAAATGATTTTTTTTATATATACAGTATATTCCTGAATTATATATTTCTCTCTCTCTCTCTCTCTCTCTCTCTCTCTCTCTCTCTCTCTATCTATATATATATATATATATATATATATATATATATATATATATATATATACACATTGCTGAATTAAGGTGACATTTTAACCTGCACTGATTTTGTTACTGACACATTTATTTCAGTATAAAGTATACTGGAAGTAAGTAAACTGACTTGTTTTTTATTTATTTGGTTTTGTATTATTTATTTATTTTAGTGTGAACGCTCTATGCCTCTCTTCAGTGACAAACCTTTCAATCAGGGTGACCAACTACAAGCATATAACTGTAAGCCCTATCAGGGCTATAACCATGCCACAAGTTGCCATTATAACAGCTCTCTGGACTCGTTTACCAGCAAACATTTCAGAGGGGTGGAGTATGTGACAATTGCCAGCATAATACTACAAGTAATGTCTTCTTCACTGAAAAAATTGGATTTACCGTGACTTCAAAATATAATGTGCACCCTGTGTATACTGAAACTTGCATGACTAATAATAAAATAATACAAATATCAAAAAATAATATTATGTATTGGCTTTGAGTGGAATGAGGAAGGCTGTTCAGTTCCAGAATTTCAGATTATCAGATAAACTCAAAGCAGCTCAAAGCCTGGTAAAGGCATGTTTAGAGAAACATGATAATAACTCAATTTGAGTAACATAGCCCACAAATTCAGAATGATTGCAAACATGGTTTAATTAAATAAAACAAAATCTGTAACAGGTACATTGTTTCATATGCTTAGCATCAGTAAAGTGGCAAGTACAAATGAAAAGAGGCATTACAATGGAAAATTACAAAGTTCTTCCAGACCTCTAAGGAATACCTCTTTTAATTTTGAAATATATTCATATTATGATTGAATTTTAAGCAGTTAACATTGTACTTTTTCAATTGAAGAGAGAAACTGAATTGTGCAGGTATTTCTTTTTCCGACAACTGGATGTTTTTCTTTCTGCAATCGATGTGTGCAACTGTTATGAAGCTGGTGTCATTAATGGCAGCCTGTTATGCAATGGGATAGGTGCGTTTAGTTTTTCTGGCATGCAAGCAAATTGGTAAAGCTAGGCCTGAAGGTGACATTAATTGGTATGTATTTTAGAACTAAACACAGAGAAAAAAAGGAAATGTGATTTGCTGGTAATGCTTTATTTTAATATTCATTGTTGGCAATGTTATTACAAAGTAACATGGATCCCTAACACATTTCTGACTATGAAGTAACCATTAATTAATTATACTTTCAGCACTTATTCCTATCATCTACTCTGTGTCATGATAGCACTGTCCCTGTTCATGATGTATTTGTGTTAGGTGTAGAGTTCTGTATGAATAATGTGGAATGTATCTTTATGAAGTACAATGTAATTACTTAGTAGTAGCAAAGTCATTAAATTAATAGGAACTTAAAATAACATGCTTCCAATCTGCTTATAGCATATATTACATTTACCAATGATTTACTTCAGCCTTGCTATTCAAAACAATGGTGTTTTCTTACTGACAAATTGTTTATATCATATATTGTAAACACACTCCGACATTGATGAATGTTTCTAGAACAAGGAAATCTATCCACTGACATATTAATTGCAGCTTGGTGATTTAGAATGATATTTAATTAATTTACTATCAGAAACAAATGGGTTGTCAGTATCTAAAATTATCTTTAAGAATCTGGTTTCCAAGTGTACACGTTCTTTCAATGACTACTTTGAAATCAATGGTACAAATACAGATTCATTTCCATGGATAAATAGGAAGGGAAACTGAAAATCAATTCTATGACCAGTCAGATGAAATATTAGATAAACATTGTTTGCTTATCCAGATTCTCTGCATTATTTTCTTTAATCATTATCCTTCCTTTTACATTATCACCACATAATAATTTCTGATCCTGTTTCTGCTGTACCATGTTTTCCTTTTTAAGAAGCTATCTTTTGTGTACAAATTGCATTTCTCTTCATTTGCTTTGGTCCATGCATTGTATGTGCTCCTTGTTATAATAAGACCAGGCTTAGCGGCTGTTTCTGTTTTAGTGGGAAGACATTTTCTTTGTCACCTAATTAGCTGTTTTCTCAACATATCTTTTTGTATTCCTATAGTGGTTTTCTGTTTTGTTTTGTTTTTTTCTGACACTTTTCTTTACAATTGTATCAGCTCTGAATGTTCATAGTAAAATGGGTAATGATTTAATCCAAATCACATGGCGTTCCCTATCTCTTTTAGATTGGAGGGCAGTAAAACTGTAAGAGGCATGTGTCTGGCAGACAGTACAATCAGTGCCAGCATGGATTCTATAATCTACGACACTTGGACTCTGATGGCTGCAGTCCTTGTAACTGTAATACCTCAGGGACGCTCAATGGAGATATTACCTGTCACCAAAATTCAGGTCAATGCAAGTGCAAGACAAATGGTAAAAAGATAGCGTTTGCGTTTTTGTGTTTGTTTCCTGTTCAAAAAAAAAAAAAAAAAGAGCAAAAAAACAAACCAACACAAAAAACAACAGCAAATATGATTTTTTTATTAATCTAAACATCTTCACACCCACTTTCACATTATTATTATTATTATAATAATAATAATAATAATAATAATAATAATAATAATACATTTAAGACCTGAAATAAGTGTTATATTTTCAAGTATTTTTTTTATTAAGTCAATTACATGATTAAACTGTTCACCACCTAATACATTCCCAGCCAATCAGTGCATTTTATATTCATTTCTTTATTAGCTCCAGCAAAATGGATTTCTTCAGAGCTTTTCCATGTTTCAGAGGTCCTTTGTGATAAATTGGTTTCATTTTCCTTTCTTTTTCTTTTGACCTGTCTCTTAAGAAATGCAAACAAACCATTACTCTGAAGGTCATGGATATTGCCAGGGCTGGTTAATAAGGGCCACATCATTTTAATTTTGTAATTTAATGCCAAGTTGATTATAACAAACTGCCCCTTTCTGTTATTTATCGCTTTTTTTTCGTTATATAAGACTCGCTTTTTTGTTTGTTGCTCCCACAGGTATTTTCCAGAAATTAGATTTGATTATAGCAATTTATTACATATTTGAGGGTAGCAGCAGTTTCATAAAAAAACATTTATCAAGTGGCTGAAATACAATGTGTACATAATGCACTTTGAAATGTTGATGTATGGGAATATTACAGAGGGAGTGTTACTGATAAAGTGAAGATTGCATTGTAGCAATGCCCATGTCTCATTCCATACATATGGGATACATTATTTTTTACAGTAACCGCTATTTGCATAGCTGACCCAGATTACAGATAATATCCCCTTGCTTTAAACACTATTAACTGGCTTTGAAAAACAAGATGCAGATTGTTGGGGCTTTAAATAATCAAACAGCTATTCTATATTTTTATCAATGCAATCATAATCCCTATGATGCTTAATTTCATGAACCTGTCTTTGTTAGAAAATGCTTTCAGAATGTATGAAAAAGGGGGAGGGGGATATTAAATTGATTACTCTTGTGTAATCTCTTGTGTGATCTTGATAGTAAAGCCCAGTGGGTGTAATCCACCTTTGGAAGAAGGATCACTAAGGCCCTGTTCACACTATTAACCGATCTCAAGAACCATACTCAAAAACGTTTTAATTAATCCAACTCAAAGCATCCACACTAAAGTACTGTTTCATGCTTAGTCTGGTTTAATGCGTACAAACACTATTAAAATAGTTTGGTTACTGTTTCTAGCAGCACAATGGACTGTGGGACTAAATATGATAGTATCCCATCATGCACTGTCTGTTTAGAGACTTGCAAATATGGAGCCCATGCCCACGGAAGACAAAGCGCTTCTTAGCATGAACGTTATGGCTTCGTTTCTTAAAAACACAAGGTACATTTTATCATAATGTGTGTGCTTCGTTTTTAACTCTGAAGTTCTTCTTGACCGATTTTATCACTCCAGATATCATTGTGCCTTGATTTAGGCATCTGATCACGTCGCTCCATGATCCATTATTTTACAACAAGCTTCAGAAATTGTATACGGTACAGCAGTATAGATAGTCATTCTCAACTCCTTCAGGCGCCTGTTCTGAGTACTTGTAATGTCCACGAGCCAAGACATATCAGAAAGCATTTTGGGATATTGGAGGATACACAAAAAATGTAGTTTGGTATTACAGCGTCCACACTTCTGACAAACCGCACTTCCTGATGCAATCTAATTTAGAATTGGACTCGAGACTACCCCCTGAGATGGTCTTGAGTCCGGTTCTCGAGTATAGTATTAAACGCTGTGTAGTGTAGACGCTAACCGTATTTAGCACTTTTAAGCTGGTTTTAAGGCCACTAATACGGTTTGAGGCATAGTGTGGACAGGGCCTAAGGAGAGGATAACATTGTTCATCCTTGTTTGGAAGGGAAAGCTGTTTAAACCTCCTTATTGCATTTCCCTCAGAAATAGTGAACAAGGCAAGGCTATTTACCAAATCAGTGTTAACCCTTTGCGGTCCATTTATTAATCGCGCGTCAGGCACGCCAGGTCTAATTAATTTTCACACGCGCAGTTAATTTTATACGCGCTGTTTAAAAGTATTTTTTTTTTCAGCTGTGTAAGAAATAAATAATAATAATAATAATAATAGTCGTACATACCGATCGATCATCTCCAGATCACTCGTTTTATCACCAAACTCCTCAATAATGCGATCCAAGTCATTATTTTATTACTATAACATCTGAAAAAAGCTCTGCAAATGTCCATGATAGTCTCAGTGCGCTGACGCACTTAGCCAGCTTGTTTACTATGGACGCCCATTATCTGATACCTGATACCATGTATGACTATTAATGAAATACGCTTTTTTTTTTTTTTTTTTTTTTTTTCCCCCGACTTTTCGGCTCCTGTCGCTCCCACTCGGCAATTGAATGGTTTTCTCGGCTTTTTCCGGAGAAAAAACGACTAAACACCAGTTTATTGCGTTGCTATAATGATGTCGGACCCAGTCCGACAAAGGACCTGTGAGGAATAATTGCAATGTCGGACCCAGTCCGACAATGGACCGCAAAGGGTTAAGACCCGAAACCTGAATAAGATATAACAAAGCTGCTCAGCCGAGCCTCTGTGACGCAGTCATGCCCGCCCCCGAGGGTATGAAGGACTGCATGGACATATTTCCTTTCAGGAACTGACCTGACAGGAGAGCCTATTCCGATAAGTACTTGTTACTTTTTGTGTTATAAATGTTCACATTAATTGTGTTTTACACAAATTATATGTGATATTACAAATAATAACTGTATTTCTTTTACTAATTACATGCATTTGTGCACTACAGCCTGTTGTTTGTTACATCCCGCTGCGGCCTTGTACCCCTGTGAAGCCGGTGGCTTGAGTTGTCTCTTACCAGGGATCAAGCAACGTAAGTCGGCTGACTGTGCTTTCCCCCAAGGCTGCAATAGCTCCGGCAGGTGTTATTTTATTCTCATTTTGGCTTCAACCAATATTACGGTCTCTGTAATTTAAGTAATTGTATTACTGTATTATTGTATGAGAGCAATATTTTTATTTTTTCATTATATGTTTCTGTTTTCACAGAGACTACGTGCATCCTTGTCTGCATTGCGTGCTGTGGCACACGTGTAGTGAGAGCAACTGCTGGACTCAGCAGCGCTGCGCAGGACCAAGAGGCTGCTTTGAGCATCTTGATGCCGTTTTGGTGACAGCTTTTGCATCACCATTATGAGGGCTGTTAATGCAGACCAAGCGATTGGCAGACTTAGAGCAAAGGAACTGTCCTCGCAGAGTTGTTGCGTGAACGTTCGGCACCACCTGCCCTGCCTGTCCCTTTGGGGTCCCCCTCTGAGGAGCTGGACGAACAGGAGCTGACGTTCCCACCTGAGGATATGGTCAGACAGCACATAACCTGCGGTTAAGCTCTCCCTGTCAGCAGAGCTTCTGCCATTGATCAAGAGGACCACTGCAGTCTTGCAGGTGCCCTGGTCTACAGAAGGTGAGGCAAGGCAGTCGGTCTTCAATGACGAGCCTGGCATCTCTACTGTGTCCCTTTGAGATCCAGTCATCCTGGGGTCACCCGGCTACAGCTCCTGCTATGTCCCGATCTAGGGACACCCTATATAGGCTGCACAATACGGAAAAGCTGGGCCTGGCCCAGTTTCCACCAGTGGAGTTTTCTATTGCTGCCCGAACAAGCCGTGCCGGGTCTCAGAGGTGATCCTTAAGTGTGCATTTTCAGCCAGTACGTTCGCCGCATGGCTGGGCAGCTTTCACAGCATTCTGGTAGCCTACCAGTCCCATTTTCTGAGGTCCCTCTCCTGACAACCACAGGCCATCACCACAACAACTGAATGAGTTGCGCTTGATCAATAAGTACCTGCTCCGTCCATCGAAACTAAATAGGTAGGCAGTGGGTAGAAACCTGGCTGCGCTGGTAGCCGCATGCAGGCAGTTTTGGTTTACCTAGGCACATGTGGATGATGGGGACAAAGCGCCCCTGTTGGATGCCCCTATTACACCAAGGCATACCTTTGGTCCCATGGTGGATGCTGCAGCTCTATCACCGCTTGCGGGAATCCATGAATGAGCTGGTGCGCTTGCTTCCTAAAAAACTACCACCAACAGTGCGCAAACCAGCAGAAAAATGGCGCCCCTGGCATCAGCAGCCTCAGGGACTGGCGCAGCCGGCTGCCAGAGGTGGTATTCAGAACCGGCCTGCAGTTTTTCGCCACAGAGACTGTAATAAGTTTTTCGCCACAGAGGCAAAAGAGGCCAAGCCACAAGGTGAGCAGTGACCCTAGGGGTTTGCTGCCACAGGGAGCCATCTGGAGTATTGGCGTCAGTGCACCATGGACATCTGGGTGCTTACTACCATTGAAACCGGCTACTCTCTGCAGTTCAAGCACGGTTCCCATCCCTTTCAGGTTGTGACTCCAACATCAGTCATGGACCCGCAAGCCACCACAGTGGTGTCTCAGGAGGTAGCAGCTCTGCTGCAAAAGTGGGCTGTTCGTATGGTACACCCCCTCCAGTTGGAGGAAGGGTTCTACTCTAGGTACTTCCTAGTGCCCAAGCGGGATGGTGGCCTCAGACCGATCCTCAACCTCAGACAGGTCAACCTGTATCTGAATCGAAGAAGGTACAAAATGTTGACGACGCAACAGCTGTTGCAGTCAATCAGGACAGGCAACTGGTTCACCACGGTGGACCTCAAAGACGCCTATTTCCACATCCCCATAAAACCGTGGTGGCCTATATAAACCACCAGGGAGGACTCAGGTCTCCCAGCTCCATTTGGTTCTCCATAACAGGAGGCGTGGACTCGCTGGCAATAGATGCCTTGGCACATCAGTGTCTGCAGAAAATCAGGCAGGGCCGGGCCATGGTGCTCTTAGTAGCCCTTTATTGGCCCAGGAGACTGGTTTTCAGCCCTGATTCAGCTCCTGAACAGCCAGCCACGGAGACTGCCCAAGCGCCGTGACCTGCTCAGCCAGGTGCGGGGTACCTTATGGCATCCCAACCCATTGAGCCTGCATCTCTGGGTCTGGCTCCTGAATGGCTGCATTTAAGCCATCTGGGTCTGTCCAATAGGGTTACTGACACCCTGGAAAATGCCAGAGCAGCATCCACGCATTCCCAGTACGGGTACAAGTGGGGTGTCTTTCAGACATGGTGCCTGCCTTGGGAGTTTGACCCCACAACCTGTCCCATGGCAGTTCTACTGCAATCTTTGCAGGACCTGTTTGACAAGGGGAAATTCCCCTCTACATTAAAGGTCTATCTGGCAGCTATTTCAGCTGCCATATCGAAATTGACAGTCTCCCCAGGAGCTCACTTCCTGGCTGGACAATTTGTTAAAGTAGCTCGACGGTCTATGAAGGATATTGTTCCTCGCTGGAGGCTCATCGTGGTGCTTGAAGCACTCATGAAGCCTCCATTTGAGCCCTTGCATTCAGCTGAACTGAAATGTGTATCGCTTAAAGCAGCTTTCTTGCTTGCAATCACCTCCGCAAAGCGGGTGAGTGAGATGCAGGCATTCTCAATTGCAAAAACCTGATTAATTTTTGAAGGCAGGGCAAAGGTTATGCTCCGTACCAATCCTGCTTTTTTGCCAAAAACTCGGCATTTCATGTCAATCAGTCTGTGTCAATCAGTCTGTGGCTTTCCATCCACCTTTCCAGTCTGACAGAGAGCGGCAGCTCCATACCCTGTGTCCTGTGTGAGCACTAGCATATTACATTGACAGGACGAAAAGTTGGAGGCAGTCTGAACTATGTATTGTCTGCTGTGGGACAAAGTCATATGGTCAACCCTGTCTAAACAGAGGCTGTACAAATGGATAGCAGACACAGTCAGTACTGCCTATGAGGGGGCCAACTTGCCCCCTCCAGAGAAGCTCACTGCTCATTCCACCAGGTGCATGGCAACTTCGTGGGTCTTATTCCAGGGTGGACATTTGCAATGCAGCGGTGTGGGCTACTCCCCATACCTTTATTAGGTTCTACAGACTGAATGTTGTGGATGCTCAAAACCTGGCTTTGAAACTAGAGTGTTAAGGACGGCTTCCGAAGTCAACCCTTACACAGGCATAAAGGTGAGTTTCTCCCTTAATTTTTTAGCCCTAGCTACTTGTTACTGGGGTCTCGAATGGTAGCGCACAGGGCAGCCTCGGCTTAGCCCTGTAGCATTCCGGTCGTGCAGCAATATTGCCCCTATGACGGCTTGGGTATACTGACCCAATCAGTAATGTTTATATTTTGTACTTGAAAGAGAACGTTAGCTGAAGTGCATTGTGCTGATCGATCAAGGGATGAGGGATGGAGAGCTGGAGGAGAGGGGGGATGATGCAGAGTCCATTTGTAGTGTAGAAGAGAAGTTTTCCTCTTCTTCTCCAGACATTCCTGCAGTGGAGCTTATGGAGTTGTTGTAGGCCACAATTCACTGCAGGAAGAAGGTAGAGATGGAGAGATTTCCAAATTATCATACAATCCGGGTGTCTTTGTTCCGGATTGACAAGTTGTATGTCTCGCGGAGCTATGAGCATTTCATTTGATCTTCTGACATCACGGTTCTCAGACCACAACTGGGTGGCTGTAACGGTTACCCTCACGTCAGCTATGCACGCTGCTGCCTACTGTGGGGAGGTGCATTCACGGGTCCAGTTCTTTTGGGAGATGGACCGTGGCACATACTACTTCTACATGTTGGAGAAGAAAAAAGGAGACTAGAAGGATGACTCCTGATGGAAACCGGAGAGCGTGAATAAGAGGGTGTGATCAGGTGCAGTGGTGCAGTAAATAAATCAAGTCCACACAATCCTTTTCTCCCAAAACAGTCTGTGGACTTTAATAATAATAAAAATAATAACAAAGAACACAAAATAAGTCCACCCCTTTACCAGCGATGGTATTGGGGGGTACACGGCAAAAACGGGACTTTGTCCGTCCCCGCGTTCTCGGTGCGCGCAGTGCTCTCGCTCCAGAGAAGCGTGGTGCTGTGCTGTGCTGTGCAGTGCAAGGACGTGCTCTTTATAATCGCCGGTCCGTGGCTCACTCCTCCTCTGCAACACAAAACACACGTAATCCAAAATCATAAAAACAATACAGGCTCCGGCCGTTTGCGTTTCATTCTCAGCGCAAGGGGAGGTTTTGACATAGCTGCTTCCCCTTTGTACCCAGCAAACTCCTCCCTGCAGCCAACGCGTCGCCATGATTTCTCCAATAGAGGGCTGCCCCGCAGCTGACTGCAATGGAATCGTCCTGAGTACTTGCAGCTACGCGCCCCTCCTAATATGGTCACCTTCCGGTTTCCACCTACCACCGAGGTAGTAGATCTAGGAGGCAGCATACCTTCCCCCTTACACAGCGCCCTTTCTAATCGGGAGGGAGATTTGCAGCATCGATCCTTTCTCTCTCTATCACATATCTCACCCCTCAGAGTGATGCCGAAGGAACACTCGGCCAACTCTACATTCCCCAATGGTCCCCCCTCCCTTGAAAAAAAATCTGCATTTTGATGTTCCTTACCCGCACGATGTTTCACTGTATAGTGGAAGGGTTGCAGCGCTAGATACCACCGAGTTATCCGAGCGTTATTGTCCTTCATCGTGTGTAACCACCTTAAAGGAGCATGATCAGTGACAAGCGAGAAAGAACGCCCCAACAAGTAATAGCGAAGAGCATGAGTAGCCCATTTGATGGCTAAACACTCCTTCTCAATGACGGAGTCGTTAATTTCCCTAGGAGCCATTTTTTTGCTCAAATAAATGATAGGGTGTTCCACTCTGTCAACTTGTTGGGACAGGACCGCCCCCAGACCAATGTGGGAGGCATCAGTCTGAAGGATGAACTCTTTGCTGAAATCTGGTGAAATCAGAGCGGGGGCTTGACAGAGTCGCTTCTTAATCATATCAAATGCTTCCTGACACTGCCCTGTCCATTTAACTAATTTTGGAGCAGCCTTTCGGGTGAGATCGACCAGGGGGTTGACTATGGTGGCATACTCGGGGATAAAACGGCGATAATAGCCGGCTAACCCCAGTAGTGATCTCACCTGTGACTTGGTTCTCGGGATCGCCGTCTCCACCAGCGCCTGGACTTTGGAGGCGATAGGCTTTACCCGGCCATTACCCATAATGTAGCCAAGATACTGGGTCTCCTGTTTGCCAAATGCACACTTGCCCAGCTTGGCTGTTAGCCCAGCCCCCCTTAGAGACTGTAGGACGGCTGAAAGCCTAATAATATGCTCCTTCAAGGTGGAGCTAAAAATCACTACATCATCGATGTATGCGGCTGCGTACTGATGATGAGGAGCTAAGACCTGGTCCATCAGTCTCTGAAAGGTGGCGGGAGCTCCATGCAACCCGAAGGGCATGGTCCGGAAATGGAACAAGCCATCTGGGGTAGAGAAAGCAGTTTTCTCTTTTGAGCTCTGAGTGAGTGGAATCTGCCAGTGCCCCTTCGTCAGATCCAAAGTCGAAATTAACCGCGCCTTACCCAGTCGGTCGAGGAGCTCGTCCACTCGGGGCATTGGATACTCATCAAACTTGGAGATGGCATTGACCTTCCGGAAATCCACACAGAACCGAGTGGAGCCGTCCTTTTTGCCCACCATCACGATAGGACTGCACCACTCGCTCCGGGAAGGCTCAATGACTCCAAGCTCGAGCATATCCTCCACCTCCTTGCGAACGGGACCCCTGCGACTCTCCGGGATCCGGTACGGTCTCTCTCGGACCCTGAAACCTGGCGGAGTAATAATAGCATGAGAAATAACATTAGTTCTGCCGGGCAAATCAGAAAAAACATCACTAAACCTTTCCACCAACTGGAAGAGCTCACGTTTCTGATCCGGAAGTAACTGTTCTCCCATCGGAATGTTAGTTGTAGCTAATGGATTGACAGTGGGACCAAAATCCTCTTCTAAACTGTCACCAGCTATAAACAGGGCCTCCCTTTCATTCCAGGGTTTTAGCAAGTTAATGTGATAAATTTTTGTCTTATTTCGGCGATTGGGTTGTCTAATTTCATAATTCACATTACCAATTCCCCGTATCACCTCATATGGCCCCTGCCATTTAGCATACAACTTAGACTCTGATGAAGGAAGTAGCAGCAGTACTTTATCACCTGGCCGAAAAGTCCGAATTCTTGCTTGTTTGTTGTACTGCTGCTCTTGGCGATGCTGAGCTAGTTTTAGGTTTTCTTGTGCCAAACAACCAACCAATTCCAGGCGGTCTCTTAACAGGATTACGTATTTGACTATGTTTTTGGAAGTTTTTGTTTGCTCCTCCCATCCTTCTTTCACAAGATCCAGAATGCCCCGTGGTTGCCTCCCATACAGCAGCTCAAAGGGAGAGAACCCGGTCGAACTCTGAGGCACATCTCTCACTGCAAACATCAGGTAGGGGAGGAGTTTAGCCCAATGTTTCTGCTCTTGGGTGACAAACCGCTTCAGCATCTGTTTTAAAGTCTGATTAAAACGTTCCACCAAACCGTCCGTCTGCGGGTGATAAACAGAGGTTTGAATGGACTTAATTTGCAACAATTTATACAATTCTTTCAAACACTGTGACATGAAGTTCGTTCCGTGATCAGTGAGGATTTCTTTTGGAATCCCTACTCTCGTTATAATCTGTACTAACTCTCGAGCAACTGCTGCGGCACTAGTGGATCTCAATGGTACTGCCTCTGGATATCTGGTCGCGTAGTCCACCACTACCAAAATGTGCGTGTATCCAGAGTCAGACTGGCTCAAGGGACCCACTATGTCCATAGCAATTCGTTCAAAGGGAACTGAGATCAGGGGCAGTGGGACCAGCGGGGCCGGGCGAACCCGCCCCGGCGCTACTTGCTGGCATTCCGGACACTCCGCTACATATCGCGTCACCTCACTATAGACTCCCATCCAATAAAATCGAGCCAATATTCGTTCCCGAGTCTTATCGCTACCTAAATGGCCCGAACATGGGACATCGTGAGCCAACCGCATGATCTCGCGTCGAAAAGACCGAGGAACGAGTAATTGTGTTACAATCTGGCTTGTGCTCGTGGCTTGGGATACCCTATACAGCAAATGCCCGACAATAATGTGGTGAGGATATGTAAGCGGCCGGTTATCCTCTACATCCTTCCCCTCGATAGACCGAACCTGCCCCCAGATGTGTGCCAGCGAAGGATCATTTTTTTGTTCCAACGCTAGGTCCACATCTCGGTCCCAGAACTTCGGGATATCGAGCGGAGCTACAGTAGCTTCAGCACTGGGGGCCCCAGTAACCTGCCCCCGCAGGTCACACTGAGTCCCAATCCCCTTTCCCTTACATTTAACAGACTCTGAAGTTTCCCCCACCAAACCCCAGCCTTGTCTTATTGACATTCCTTCCCATTTTTCGACCCTTTTGTTTTTTTCGGGCGAAATCGGGAATGGAACAAATCAGCTTGCAGCGGGAATGTTTTCCCAATAGTTTCCCCCGCTGCTCCCATGGTCTTACCGGAGACTGGCGTTACCGTTTTATTAATCATTGTTTCAAAATATGGCCAGTCTCGACCTAAAATAACTGGATATGGCAACTTTGCAGCCACTGCCACGATTACGCGGCGGGTATGACATCCAATCTTCACATCTAATTTAGTGAGGGGGTAGTCCTTGTTATCCCCGTGAATACAGGAAATGACCACGACCCCGCGTGACCACCAAGGTACCCCCATCAACAGAGCTTCTTCAATTAAAGTCTGCCCACATCCTGAGTCCACTAACGCGTGGGTACTCACATCACCAACCCGTACATCAACAATGCAAGGCCCCTCCCAATCATTACCCCTGGACTTACCTGGTGCTGTTGGTAAGTAATGGGAGGCCGCACCACAGTCCATCGCCGCTGGACAATTCCGCGCAAGGTGGCCGACCTCATGGCACCGGTAACACGTGGGGTGAAAGGGCGCCCACGGAGCTTGTATGTCCCGCTGCCGGTTCGGCAGTGGGGAGGGTTTCTCTGCTCCCACCCCGCTGGGGGTCGACCTCGCCCTCCATTGGGGTGGAGGAAGGCCGCCCGTGGGGTGCCGATGAGAAGTAGCCCCGTGGGGGGAGGGGGTGAAGTGCTGTGGGGGTCCTGTCCTCGGAGTCGGTCCTGTCCGGGGTCGGTTGGAGGGAGGAGCGGGGGTAACGACCACGGGAGCTGATGCCAAGGCATCCTCATACCCCTCAGCCAATCTGACTGCTGCCTCTAGCGTGGTGGGTCGATGCCTGGTGACCCAGTTCTGGGTGTCCGGCCCCAGCACCTTCACGAACTGCTCTATGGCAATCAGCTCGGTGATCTTTTCTGCATCGTTGGTGCCGGGGCAGAGCCACCGGGTCACATGATCCACGAGTTGCTGGGCCACCACGCGGGGTCGCAGTCCTGGGGGGCGCTGGTACTCCCGGAACCGGCGGCGGTGTGTCTCCTCTGTGATGTCCAGCCGCTGGAGAATGGCCTGCTTCACCTGGTCGTACACCAGGGCTTGCTCATGTGTCAGGGCTTGGTAGGCTGCCTGGGCCTCTCCGATCAAATTGGGGCCCAACTGGGTAGCCCACCACTCCCGAGGCCACTGAGCTGCTGTTGCCTGCCTTTCAAAGGCAACTAAGTAAGCCTCAGGGTCATCCTCCAGCGACATCTTCACTACCCTTACCCTTGGTAAGGGGTACTGCTGGTTGAACCGTCGGTTCCCTCCTCCGATTGGCCTCCAGGAACAAGCCATGCATCCTTTCCATCATGGCCGTCAATAATTTCTGATGCCTCCGCTCCTGCGCCTCCAACAGCGCTGCCAATGCGGTTGGGTCCATTTATAATCCCTCTTCTTGACACCAAGTGTGATCAGGTGCAGTGGTGCAGTAAATAAATCAAGTCCACACAATCCTTTTCTCCCAAAACAGTCTGTGGACTTTAATAATAATAAAAATAATAACAAAGAACACAAAATAAGTCCACCCCTTTACCAGCGATGGTATTGGGGGGTACACGGCAGCTCTTTTAAAAATAAACAAAAACGGGACTTTGTCCGTCCCCGCGTTCTCGGTGCGCGCAGTGCTCTCGCTCCAGAGAAGCGTGGTGCCGTGAGTGGTGCTGTGCTGTGCTGTGCAGTGCAAGGACGTGCTCTTTATAATCGCCGGTCCGCGGCTCACTCCTCCTCTGCAACACAAAACACACGTAATCCAAAATCATAAAAACAATACAGGCTCCGGCCGTTTGCGTTTCATTCTCAGCGCAAGGGGAGGTTTTGACATAGCTGCTTCCCTTTTGTACCCAGCAAACTCCTCCCTGCAGCCAACGCGTCGACATGATTTCTCCAATAGAGGGCTGCCCCGCAGCTGACTGCAATGGAATCGTCCTGAGTACTTGCAGCTACGCGCCCCTCCTAATATGGTCACCTTCCGGTTTCCACCTACCACTGAGGTGGTAGATCTAGGAGGCAGCATACCTTCCCCCTTACACAGCGCCCTTTCTAATCGGGAGGGAGATTTGCAGCATCGATCCTTTCTCTCTCTATCACATAGGGTCAGGGCCTTTTACTCCACTCTCTTCTGTTTAGATCCCGTTGATTCCAAGACGTGCAGGGTTCTATGGGAAGGGCTTCTCACGGTCAGCCATGACAACAAATCGACGGACATCGATGGGCTGACTGTGGAGTTCTATAAGAAGTTTTGGGATGTGCTGGGGCCTGTGTTTTCAAAGGTCCTGGCGGAAGCCTACGAGACAGGATAGATGCCCCTTTCAGTGAGAAGGGCAGTTATCACCTTGCTGCCCAAGAAGGGGGATCTGTGCTGCTTAAAGAACTAGTGCCTGATCTTGCTACTGTGCACATACTACAAAATCATAGCCAAGGCTGCCTCACTCCTCAACCCCTTTCCACTCTGTGTCCAGTAGATCCCTGTACGCGATGATGCTTCACACTCTTCATTTCCTCGCCCTCGTCTCCTGCCAGGACACCACTTGGCGGGATCCCTTCCAACCTCCAGTCTCCAGTGGGAAGTCCTGCACTCCCCACTAGTTCCAAGGAGCTGGGGACTTAGGATGGAGAGTGTTGCACAGAGCCGACGTGTCAGGGGAGCTCCTACGTTATGTTAGCGACTCAGACGCGGCCTGCCTTTTTTTGCGGTCAGTCTAAGTCGGTGTACCATATTTAGTTTTCCCTGCGCCAGACTGCAGCCGTTCTTCCTCCTCCTAAAGAACCTCTTGCTGCAGTTCTGGCTGCATTTTTCTCCCACACTCTATTTTTGTGCACCCTGTTCATGGCTCCACCATCCCCTTCAGTTCGTTTTTCCAACTAAACATTTCAATTTTGATTTTGTTAAAACCAGTTAGATGTCTGTCCTTGCTAGCATCTCCAGCCATTTTTTTGACTGCTGGAGTAGTCCCATATTGGACATTTAAAAACAGAAAGGACCAAAATACTAACTTTAGCCTGCATCCAAACAAACCCGATCGTTTTGCTTGCAGATAAGTGTGAACAGCAAGCAAAAACGAAACAAACCAGACCCGTTTGAAACGGACCGAGTGTGAATGCAGCCTTAGAATGAATCAACTCAGAGACAAAATAATTGTGTCGTAAAAAGTAAAAATGTTCTCACTGTTTTAAAGGTTAACCAGAACTTATATGTTCATCAATCAATGTTGATCATGATGGTGTTGCCAGATAACCAAATGGAAGCTACCCGAGTACAGGATTGTAATGATTGCATGAAACTAGTTTGATGGCCTGTGAATTTTGAAGATTGTAAACACTGAACGCTGTATCTAATTGTCTGTGAGATGTACATAGTATTGCAAAAAGATTACGTTACACAGATTTTAACCCTTTGCAGTCCATTAATTAAGTGCGCGTCAGGTCCAATTTATTTTCACACGCGCAGTTAATTTTAGACGCGCTGTTTAAAAGTGTTTTTATTTCACAGTCAAACGGGTTTAAAAGGCCCTACATATCAACAAAGCACTCACTAGGCATCTCCATCCCCGCCCCACCCTTTCGTTTGCTGTCGCTTTCACATATGCTAATAAATAAATAATAATAATAATAATAGTCGTACATACCGATCGATCATCTCCTGATCACTCGTTTTATCACCAAACTCCTCAATAATGCAAGTCATTATTTTATTACTATAACATCTCAAAAAAGCTCTGCAAATGTCTGTGATAGTCTCTGTGCGCTGATAAAGTACCATTCAGCTTGTTTCCTTATGATCGCCCCTATGTAATGCCAGGGGCATGTATGACTAATCATGAGAATTTTTTTTTTTTTTTTTTTTATCGGCTTGTCTCTGCTCCTGTCGCTCCCACTCAGCCATTGAATGGTTTTCTCGGCTTTTTCCGGAGAAAAAACGACTAGAAACCCGTTTTTTGCGTTTTTTTGATGATGTCGGACAGGGTCCGACAATGGACCGGATAGGAATAATTGCAATGTCGGACCAGGTCCGACAATGGACCGCAAAGGGTTAATACCCAAATATAAGTCAGTGTTTTGTAATTAAGGGTGTATTTAAGTTTGCTTATTGCATGAATTGGTGAAATCACGATTTAATTAATACCAACCTTGGATTTATTTTATTATTGTTAATAATAATAATAATAATAATTATTATTATTATTATTATTATTATTATTATTATTATAATAATAATAATAATCGTTTGCTCTGTTAAATGGTATGTATTTGGGTAGTTAGTTAGCAAGGTACCTCCTGGTATATAAAGTATTTGTGACCTATACTTTTTATGCAAAATGTTAAACAAAATAATTATCATTATAGCTTGAAATATGAGATTATATAAATAATATACAAAAAACATAAAGTACTGCATGTCATTTTTTCCTAATACTAGCTTCCCTGTCCTTGACTGAAATGATCAATGTTTGGAAAGCTACACTGCAATTTTATATTTAAAAAATAAATACATACATTTCCTCAGCTAGATATTTATATATGCATAGAGGTTGACTGTAAAAAAAAGATGCATCCAAATGCCGACAAATTGTAGAAAAATTATTTAATCTTACACCGTTAACACGTTTTTATAATGACGTTAAAAACGATGATGCCAAAAACATGCTAGTGCCTATAAATTCATAGAAGTAGGCATTTCAAATTCAATAAAAAGGAGGTGGAATGTGCAGTAAATGCCAAACGTACTAACTTCCCTGTACTTGTTAACACTAAATGTGGTGCCCTGTAGGCATTGCTCAGTAACATTAGGAATAGATTACCTGTCAGGAATATGTATGGAATATTCAAATAAGAGCTGTGCATATTTTTAAAACTTGATATGATATGAATCCATGTAGACCTGTTTTAATAGTTCAAAATGAGCCATAATTCTTTTCAACCATAAAGTTATTTTTACATTTTGCTGCTTTTATTGTACTTTTTATTTATTTATTTTTCTTTAGTGAAATTAAATGTTATGCCTGAGGTGAGTCATCAATCAATGTTAAATGACTTGCCTTGTATTGAAATGTCTTTTAATCATGCTTTATATATATATATATATATATATATATATATATATATATATATATATATATATATATATATATATATATATATATATATATATATATATATATATATATACATTTTCTACAGTTTTAATGAATGGCCTGTTGTTTGCTTAATTTGTGTATGCAGATTTGGTCAATCATATGTGTATGTCAAATGTTATTGTCTATTTAGGCAATATTGTTTCTTGTAATGATAAAGCCTACGTAGCTGCCATCGAAAAAGTCAATGACTTGGTATTTGTTGATTTTTCTCCCAAAGGGAACATTTTAGTAATTGCAGAAATTATGACACCCTGGATTTGGGGATATATTTAATGTTCAGTTTAAGTTACTTCAACTACAACTACTATTATGACTACAACTACTAACGCATATAATAATAATTAAAAAAATAACATTACACACAACGATAGTAATAACAATACCAATAATAAAAAGTGTGCCCCATTGTCATTTCCCATATTGATTATGCATGAGTTTGATTTGGCCATGACATAAGTTGTACTTCACTAATTCATATATTTTGTGTGAGATAGCAAAGTAACATTTACGGTACATTTGCAATTAGAAATCTTAAACATTGTAGTCACCTTGGCACCTTATCTCCTAAACTGAAACTAAGCAAGGTTTGACCTGGTCAATACTTGGTTCTCTTCAGATTTAGATATTAAAGTAAGGTCCAGTCTACTGTGTTAAGATTAACAATTTCAGAACTGCAGACCTTGTCCACTGCATACCTCTATTGACCTATAGAAAAGATAAATCCACTAATCCAGTAAACTGATCTACTATACTATATGAGTATATCTATTTCCATTTGTATATTTTTTGTACTTTTTTAAAATAACTTATTCTAGTGTGGTCATTCTTTAAAGTTGCTTTGTACTTAGAGTTAAAGACAATTGGAGATGAACAGGGATGTTATCTGTTGTGTTTTGGTTAGTCCCAATATTTTCCAGGTACATTGTACTGTAGTAAGTTAGCACAGTGCTTTACTTCTCCACAACTGCATCCCTAATTTACTGGCTCTTAACTGAATAGATCAGTTTATTGCAATAGGTTGAATGGGTACTGTACATCTCTTTTATTTTATGTGCTATGTCAAATTGTCTAAGTAATATGGTTCGCCAGAGGTAGAACCCTTCTGGCTCATTACTATGACTTAAATCAAACAAACTCAGATGACCTCTGCCATTGACTTCCCCCTTCCCTTTTAGGACTTACTTGTGACTGTTGCATTTCGGCTTTAAATTCCCGAGCAGCACCAACCGGGATGGATGTGAACCTTGCAGATGTAACAGAAACGGCTCCCTGCACCAGTTCTGTCACCCTTTCACTGGCCAGTGTGAATACTGAGAGAGAGTTGGTGGACTTCAGTGTGACATCTACAGGGAAAACATCTATGGACTGAACACTAGTGGCAACAGCTGACCATGTGATTGCAACCCTGCTGGGACCGTTCTTGGCACTGTGTACGATGCCTGGACAGGCCAGTGTTTCTGTAAACCTAATGGTTATGGACAGCGCTGTGATACATGCTTGGTTGGATACCCTAGGCTGTCTGTATTGTAGCTGTGACAGAGTGGGAACAGTGAATGGCTTCACAGTGTGTCACAAGTCAACTGGTCAGTGTCCATGTAAAACCAGTGCTAGGGAGCCACAGTGCAACCAGTGTGCCCCTCATTCCTATAATCTCACTTTCTCTAACCATCAAGGCTGCCAGCTGTGTGTCACAGGCATGATGGCAGGGAACGTGTGTGACCAGATTAGTGGGCAGTGTATCTGCTTGTCCACTCGACAAGGGAGGAACTGCAATCTTTGCAAACCAGGTAAGCCGTAATATACTGAATTTTCAATGTAAGCATTTGGAGAATAAGAATACACCAATTTCACTAGCACTGGTGCAGCTGCAACACACCTTAAATAAAATAATAAGAATAAAAGCCAATGTGGCAAAGTGGTTAACAATGTGCAAGTGCAGGTGATCAATAATCAGACAAACAATGATATCCAGGTGCAATGAAGGTTTAATTGTATAATTCAATGCCTGATGGCTAAGAGCAGTAAACAATAACAATGTTAAGGAAGCAATACAGCAGTGTGTGTTGCTTATTTATAATCCACGGGTTTACCCCGAAATAATAAGTCCCATTTCAGCTCACCCATGCATAACACATACATAAACACAAACACCAGTCCACAGTGCGTGCTCTAGTGCTTGTGGTGAATACAGTTCTTTAGTGACAACAAAAGTGCAGTGTTGTTGATCCAGATTTAGTGCAGGCCTTTGGCGACAGCTCTGTGTCATGTTAGCCATCTAAATAATTACAAACAGTATTATTAACGACAAACAAAACACTCACATTTCACAGCACAGGTTCCCCTTCTGGTCATTCAACGTAACCATTTACAAAGGAACAGATCACATCACTATGTCCCCTTTTTATAATGTCATCCATGACCCTTGATCAACGAGCACATCCGCTCCTACAATCTGCGGATGCCACGATGTTTCCCTCCCGGGTTATTGGTTTCGTGTACTGTAGCTCTGCCCTCTTTCTAGATGGCCGACTTCCACCTAACCCTGGGAATAAACTGTCGTGCCATTTAGTCCAGGGTATTCTGTTCCCTTTACACAGCGCCCTTGCAGGTCGTGGGGAAGGTCTAACCAAGAATCATTCAATTTCTGTCACAGTGGACCATAGTTTTTTGATAAAGAACAAAGAAAAAAAAGGAAACAGGGAATAGTGCTACTCTTAGTTAGTAAAAAGAATCGTCAACAATGCTTATGCATTTAAATTATGACTTAACCTGGCCTTAATCAATGAATGGATCATCCAAATGTAACTTTATACTGACAAATTCCTTTTGTGACTTAATAAATAAAATGTTCTTAAGACAACTCTTACTCTTTTTTTAAAATAAATAAATACAATATTTTTGTATTTGAGCTGTACATCTTTTTATCTTTATTAAATTTGTTAACCAGGGTAGTCAAACTGAGACTAGTGTCTCTCTTTCAATGAAACCCCAGATGGGCTATCTTCATGGAAATCTGGGATATAGCTTGGGAATTGCCTTTCCTTAGAGCAATATGAATTCCTTCTTTAATCTTGAGGTTTCACATCTTACTCTGACATGAAACCCGAGACAATTAAACAGTTTCACGAAGAACACGCACATAACCAGAGAACCAACAAATAAAGCAATTGCACACTCTCAACTCTTTCAGCACTGAGCGGTTGGTTTGATCAACCATTACCCTGGGATCATGGGATAACCATGAATATGTGGTTGATGTAATCCAGGGAGATTTCTCCCTGTTGTTGAAGCTGACACCCTGGGATCCTTCAAGAAGCTGCTTGATGAGATTCTGGGATCAATAAGCTACTAACAACCAAACAAGCAAGATGGGCTGAATGGCCTCCTCTCGTTTGTAAACTTTCTTATGTTCTTCTTATGTTCTTATGTAAAATGCTCAAAAAAGTCCAGGTGGCTTGTCACAGTGGGGTATAGGTTGATGAAGGCAAAGGGTGGTCACACCAAATATGGATTTGATGTAGATTTTTCTTCTGTTCACTCACTTTGCATTTTGTTAATTGATAAATATAAACTATTAACATGTCTATTTTTGAAAACATTCTTACTTTACAGCATTTTTTCACACCTGCCTAAAACTTTTGCACAGTACTGTATATCATCATTATTTAGTACTGTACTTTCCTCAGTTACTATTAAATAATGTTTAAGAGAAAATAACATTTTTAAATAAATAACTGTATTAAGTTTTAGGTGAATTTGATTTCATTGTGAGTAAATGTTTGACCACTGTTAATGTGGATCTGCCAGTATTTCTAAAATTACATCAACACAACCAAAAAAAGCTAAATGCAAAAGAATCTGATTTTTTTTTTACTTAATTTAGTTTTTGGAAGGGATATTGCGCAAGTCAATTATTATTGAAGATGGGACAAATCATATTTACATATCAAAGTCTAGGCTTCTGGATAGGGTTTCTAGATTCTAGACTGGAAAAATATTATTTCAGCACTGATGTCAGCAGAGTTATCAGATAGGGATATTTCTTGTGGGTTAGTTTATTTTTTAAAAAAGGTCAATCCAGTTACTTTTGTGTGGTGGCAGAAGGTAGTAAGCAGCATATTGTTTGATTTGCATGAATTTATTTATTTATTCACAAATTTTCCTCACCAGGATAGCCTCATGAGATGTAACATTTTGTTTTAGTGTTGGTCCCAGGGGACAGCATGCATACAATTAGTACACCATGCATAACATCATAACAATAGCATAGCTTATAATACAAACAACAAAATACAATGAATAAATAATAAGTCTGTTCTTTAAAATTACTTCAACCAGCATATAATTATGTCTAACAATTTCCTCCAAGTATTCCATGATGGCCAATGTTTTTAGTAAATCTGGTAACTTGGTACCTGGTGTTTCTAAGGAACAAAGCACATAATTAAATGTTGTTGAATTGGGCTCCAAATAACATAGAAAGTAATTGTGTGCATAGTGTTCAAAAATTAAATTAGGACCGTACATATAGGACTACCGTTTTAATGATTTAAACAATGGCGGAATTTAGATCTGACACCATTTACATCTATTAAATAAACCCCAATATATTATACTATCTCTGTAGCATAGAACCTTTGAATACCCACCTACTCTGGTTCTGATTTTACAAAAAGTCTGATTAATGTATTTGTATTACACTGCTAATATTTTCAGATCATTACCTTTCTAGCTTTGTTCCATTTGTTTCCATTTTTATATTGCTTATGAAGTGTCTGAAATAATCATTTCTTGGCAGCTTATCCTACTGATGACGATAGGCTGGTTCAGCTGCAGGCTGTTTTTTGACAGGTGCCTGACAACTCCTGTATTGGTCCGCCAGTATGCCAAGCAAGCTTGGAAGAACCCAGGGGACAACCACTCACCTGATTACTGAGGAGAGTGACCCCCCTTGCCTGGCAGGCTTGAAATCCAAGAACTCACCTTACCATAAGGTCAAGTTCAGATCTTAACCCAGCCAGGGGTGAACTGGCATCGGATGTGTTGGGTCAATAATACACTAGCGTAACTAGTATATTGAGCCAAAGCAACAGCTGCAACTTTGTAGTCTGTGTTAATGGAGATCAGATAAATATAATTACTGAAAGGCTGCTTTTTTCTTGCATTTAGGCAACTGAAAGATATATCCATCCTGAATTGTGTCAATATGAAGTGGGGTTTGTAATTTATAGCAATGGCCAATAATCAGTACCTTGTTTGTGGGGGTATCCAAGAAACCATTAAAGGAATGGCCAAATAAACACAGTATATACTGTAGGTGAAGTATAGTTGCCTTGATATCTTTAATAACTTTATTTTTGGATTGCATACAAATAACACATGATGTCTATGAATTCCATTTAGCTGTGATGCCATTGGTCTGGTATAAACTTGAAATTATTATACAATTGCTCATGGTTTATAATAATATTATCATCTATTTGTTTCACAACAGGGGTTTTATCTAGCGCCACAAAATGAAACTGGCTGTTTACCATGTGACTGTCATTCTGTGTGCTCCATTCACAAGATCTGCAGTGGTGGCTCTGGCCAGTGCATTTGTAAGGGTGCTTCAGTAACGGGACGGAGCTGCGACCAGTGCAAGGAGCTTTTCTTTCGGTTCAACCCTGGCACTAGGAGGCAAGTACATACCAAAGTAAATTTATTACAAATGAAAGCAGGTTACCTGAGATGCAAGATCTCTTGTTCTCTGGGGTATCCTCTCAGCAGAGAATAACATTGATAAGGGAACATAGACCTACGTAATACGCTAGGAAAGTCAATGCGTAATTTGCTTAGCAGCGTCTTAACAATCACGAACCTGGTTGTAAACAGACCGGCACCCTGGCACCACAAGTTAGTTTTTATGGTGTTAAGGTTTTATTCAGTGATGAACCGAAAAAGTTATTGTAAATATAAAACTGCTGTACAGTTGTGCTTCTACTAATGCATATTCAAGTTGTTCTTGTGTACAACGACTGCCTAATTATTATTTTTATTATTATTATTATTATTATTATTATTATTATTATTATTATTATTAGGTATGCCGACCCGACCATGTTCTGTGAGGTGGTCCGATCCAAATCTATGGAAGTCCGGTACAGGTCCGGTACACCTTAAGGAAGTCCGGTACAGAGAGTGGACCAGTATGTGGCCGGTCCATCGCACAAACATTGGGCCAGCAAGCTTTTTTCTCTCGGTTTTAAAAAGATTGGAACTAGTGCAATAAAGGAAACGCTGCATACTGCAACAAAACACTGCATACGCCTAAGACATAGCATTATGTATAGCATTAACTTTTTAAAAAGCTTTACAGTAAAAAAAAAACCCCAAAAAACACAATACATACAAAGCCAAATCCCACAGAGGCTTTAGTGAGAAGTTATGACCATATACAACACCACAAACAACATGTGGATTTTATATATTGTCAAGTAATAAACCAGAGCCTGTGAACATGTCATGTGATCTTCTCAATTCTCAATTCTCTTTCCCATGCGACATGGGACAGTGTTTCCCCTCAAGCAATTATCTTTTTAAAGTTAGTAAATGATTGCAAAATGCAGCCGAAAACTGCTGCGCGTGCACATCACTCGTATTTTATCTCAGACATGAGCAAAAGTAAAATTAGACGTGCCTGTGGGATGATCTCATTTTACGCATGCACAATGTGCCAGGGGATACAGGTTTCTGAAGGGGTACAGAATTGGTTACAACACCGGCAGTGTCACAGACACCTGAAGCGTCTTTTTAGACTGATAAACAGAGTCCTGAGCCATTAATCAGCTTTGGGAGCCTGATCGGATTTACAGCCGCACTGACCACTTTAGTAGAGAAAAACCGGTATGGACCGCTGTTGTTGAAGTCCAATCCGATTTCTTTGACTCACTAATGGCGGTTCGGTACATACCGCGGTACCGGGCTGAACCGGATAGCGGACCGGTTTTTGTGGTCCAATATGCATCCCTAATTATTATTATTATTATTAGTAGTATTGTAGTAGTAGTAGTAGTAATAGTGTTTTCTTTTGTCCAAATCTTTAACCTCTGAATCCATACAGAGTGCAACCCTGGCGCTTCAGTGCATAACCACACACTTTCATAGCAGTGACGGTTTTTCTCTTGGCGTGTTCAGTGTAAGTGACGGCATCCCGGATCACATTCTCCAGGAAAACCTTCAGTACCCCTCAGGTCTCTTCATAGATCAGCCTGGAAATTCGCTTCACTCCTCCACGGCGAGCCAGACGGCGGATAGCCGCCCTGGATGTTATCTCGCAGCACTTTACGATGATGTTTGGCGCCTCCTTTCCCCGAGTCCTTTACCACCCTTGCCTCTTCCAGACATGTTGTAGATGCGTATTAAGAAAATAACCAGTCGTAGTCGTCGTAATAGTAGTATAGCTGCATAAATATCAAACCTTAATCAGAGCACCATGATGAATGTTTAATCTTAGGATAAAATGTAAATAACTTGTTGTATGATGGCTGAAATTAATTACTACAGTACACTATAGTCATACGCTGGGGTCGGCTGAAAAAGTGTGTGATACTGATAGATACACAGGTGGTAATGGGGTATAAAATGAAATCTGTTACTTCTTACAATTCACAGATTCAGAATCCATCCAGATTTCTACATTGCCAGAATCCTAAATGTGGACACCCTCACTTCAACACAGTAAGTTAACCTTTGTATGTCTATTAGTGAAACATACATGAAATGTATTATAGAAACTGAAAATGGATGCGCTTGACTTTATTTTTAATAACTTAAAATAACTGATTTTGCCAATTAATAATAATAATAATAATAATAATAATAATAATAATAATAATAATAATAATAATAATAATAATAATAATAAATGAAAAAACACCCCTGAACTAAACAAAAAAGTGAAAAATTCAAGCCATATACAGTTGTAGTCAAATATTTATATACCCCAATGGAAATTTACAATTTCTAGAAATTTCTCAAAAACAAATAATTTTAGGAAAAATCTTTTATAGCAAAAGTTTTGCTTTTGTGGATGAGGAAAGAAAGTTACAAGAAATAGATGTCTACAATTATGTATTTCAGCAATTTTTTGCAAACCTAAAAAATGCTAAATCAAAAGTATTCATACCCTGACAAGGAAAATTTAATTAATAGCTAGTTGAGGCAACTTTAGCAATAATAACCTCTTTTAAACTATTAGGATATTTGTCAATGAGCTTTTGGCATGATTCTTTAGTGATTTTTGACCATTCTTCAACACAAAATTGTTCCAGTTCTTTCTCTTTGTGCACAGCCTTCTTCAACTCATACCAAAGATTCTCAATCAGATTTAGATCAGGACTTTGACTAAGCCATTCCAGAACCTTGATTTTATTTATTTTTGGATCGTTGTTGTGTTGGAACATCCAGTTGTGCTTTGAACCAAGTTTTGTAGTGGAGGGTTTCAGATGATTGGCCAATATCTTTTGGTATGCTATGGAATCCATTTTACCATGTATTGGAAGTAAATTTCATGTGACATTAGAGAAAAAACAGCCATATAAGGATATTACCACCTCCATGCTTGACAGTAGGTATGGTATTCTTTTATTTGTACGCTTTACCAGACTTTCTCCAAACGTAACGACTATCAGCATGACCAAATAGCTTGATTTTTCCTTGGCCTGCGACCATTGAGACCTTCACCATGCAATACTCAACCTATTGTTGAAATGGAAACCCCGGTCCCACTTGCCACCAATTCACTTTGAATATCTTTGGCAGTCAATCTCGAATTGTTATTAACCTTCCTCACAATTCTTCTACTTGTTATTGGTGAAAGCATCTTCTAACCCTTTTATACTCTCTAAGAATGTTCACCTATAATCCAACATTTTCTAGACTTTTCTAGAATTAGGTTCTGCATTATCATATTGAAATTTCTAGCACCTTGTAGACAATACTATCATAGCATTAAAGGATATGAATACTTTTGAATTAGCATTTTTGGAGATTTGCAAAAAAATTGCTGAAATAAATAATTGTAGACATCTATTTCTTGTAACTTTTTTTTTCCTCATCAACAAAAGCAAAACTTTTGCTATAAAAAATTTCCCATAAAACTCTTTGTTTTCTAGAAATTATAAGTTTCCATTGGGGTATATAAACTTTTGACTACAATGTGTGTGTGTGTGTGTGTGTATATGTGTATATATATATATATATATATATATATATATATATATATATATATATATATATATATATATATATATATATATATATATATAATATATATATATATATTGTGAGGGAGTGTAGATGCCAGATCAAACTTGGGCAGCTGTTGGGCCGTGGGTGTAAAGAATGCACACTCCATCTGGATAAAGGCTTGTATGAATCTTTGAGGAGATGTTTAAAATAAAACAAACAAAAGTAATAAAGGGTGAAAAGACAACATAAACCAACTACATTGTAAATAAAGTGTGGAGATAATGTAAAATGTTTAAAAGACAATGCTAGCCTTGTGGCATGGGGCATTATCCTGCTGAAAAAATCCATTAGCAGATGGATACACTGCTGCCATGAAGGGATGCACCTGATTGGCAATGATGTTCAGATATCCTGTGGCATTCAAACATTCACCATTTAAAAGTAATTTTATTCACAGTAAAGAGTGTTTAAAAGGACACTCAGTACTGCATCCACAGCCCTGCCCCACTCCTTGTTCGCTGTATTTATCACATATCTTTTCATAGTCGTGCATACTGATGAATCCAAGTTATTATTTTATTACTATAACATCTCAAAAAGCTTGGCAAATGTCAGCGATATTCTTTGAGCGCTGGATGCAGAAGCAGCTATCTTTTTTGTTTATGTCCGTGTTATGTCTGTGGTGAAGGGACTATGTGTATTGCTCAGATCCGCTTCCGTTTTGAAAGCCATTGAAAGCTTTTCTCAGCTTTTTCTGGAGAAAAAACGACTAGGGACCTGTTTATGACGTCTTTTTGATGATGTCAGACAAGGTCTTGAAGACATCGTCAAAAAGACATCGGACTGGAAAGGAAATATTGTAATGCCGGACCTGGTCCGACATATGACCGCAAAGGGTTAAATCCTGATTTCAAGAGTGACCTTCGTACTGTTGATTTGATGGACAACCGTGAAAATCGAGTGATGCAAGCTATCTCACTCAATGTTTTTCCTTCTTTATGCAAGTCAAGGTTGTTATAATAGTAGAAAACACTTGTGGAGGCTTTGAGTACACTGCTGATGCTCACAATGCATCAGAGTAGAAAAATGCAACATATATATATATATATATATATATATATATATATATATATATATATATATATATATATATATATATATATATATATATATAAATATAATATATTAGGGGTGTTCCTGCATACAAATTTGTATTTGGATATGCACGAATAATGGTCTTCTTCCTAATATTAGTAATGGCCGAATAGTGTCTTTCAATATTAGGCAGTATTCCTTGCAAACAAAGTGTTTGAAATCATTGAGGATTGGTCTCTCATTTCAACCACGCCTCCCTCTGCAACACTGGCAGCCAATCGGTGTGGGGAAGAAGGGTACAGAATCAGTGCTTCAGTTCATTCAATTCGAGAGGGCTGTATAGGGAAAAGTAAAATGGAATTTTGCTAGGGTGACCATATTTTGTAAACCAAATCTGGGGACACTCAGTTATGGGAGCACAACAAAGTAGGCAAGACTGAAATGTGTGTAGCAGAGTGTATCGCGAGCAGCTTATATTTTAACAGTTGCACACATTCATTACAAATAGAAAACAAATATACATATAACCTACAGAAACAAACACACACTCCACAATAATTGCAAGAAACTTTACATTTTAAAAAAAGGCAGACATTTAAAAAATTCCCCAAACTTTTGCTGCCTTCAAGCCAAAGCTAAGTAGCCAGGGTTACACGCGGATATACTGGGAACTTTGGGATATGGATAACCAGGAGATTCCTGAAAATAAAAAATCAAATTTTACTGACATCCTACTGTACAGAATGCTGTTATGGGTTTTCATGTCATGTCAATTTAGAGAAGGAAAAAAAAGTATTTTAAAAAAATCTTTGTATTTTGATGGTTTTTTTCTTCAACACTGTTTAATACATTTACATACGCACCAAGCAAGAACACTTATTAATGCCCAAAACACTGGTGTTTATGAAAAACGGGACAAGCCAAAAACTGGATATTAAACTTAAATACTGTACTATATATTATAATAAAGGTTTGTACTTACTCCCTCGCCATTCATGGATAATCCTCATGCAGCTGTTTTTTTCCTTTTCATGAGATGCAGTTAGACTATCTAAACAGAGCTTTTTTTTTTTTTTTAGACAAAAATACATAACTACGGTAATGCATTTATTAAAAAACAAAGTAATCCAAATAATGTCGTCTTAAGTCTAGTACTTCACACTCGCTCCAGTGTGTAGTGAAGCTGGATTTACTGGCAGTTGAAACGAGCGGGTCAGCTCAACAAACTAGACCATTAGGCTACAGACAGTAAAATGTCAGTGATTATACAAAGAAACTGAGTGGTAGGAATTTCTGTCAATCAACCCCAGTAAGTTTTTTTTTTTTTTTTTTTTTTTTTTTTTAAAACGGAGGTTGGATCATCAACTAAACTCAAAACCTGATTGGTTACTATAAATGTCAGTGATGAATCAAGAATGCAGTTGGATGTAATTTAATGAAAGAAACATTGATATTTATCTCTAAGGCATTTACATTACATTAGACTAATGCGAGAAATTCATAGTAAGTTTATTTGGGGACGAGCTTCGTGAACCGGGAACCGTTCCGGGGACATTATTTGCCCAGAAACACAGTACCTTATCTGGGGACTGTCCCCGGAAAACGGGGACGTATGGTCACCCTATATTTTGCTTAAATTAGTTTCACTGTGTCAAGAAAAAGGACTTGTGTTGTCATAATTTTAAATAATATTTTTTTGGCGGGGGTAGGAATTTTGAAGTTTTTTTTAAACGTTGTGAAAATATAGTTTAATATTTTTGTAAACGGCTTAGCAAGACAATTGTCTCTGTGTATCGTGCACGGTTGCAGCACTAGGCTGTTTTTTTCCCCGCTGTAACTTGACTAAAACTCTCATTCCGTTTCACTGCTAACAATGTTTTTTTT
Source organism: Acipenser ruthenus (assembly GCF_902713425.1). Lineage (NCBI taxonomy): Eukaryota > Metazoa > Chordata > Actinopteri > Acipenseriformes > Acipenseridae > Acipenser > Acipenser ruthenus. The sequence continues at coordinate 48,971,971 of NC_081193.1, read as the reverse complement.
TTTTTTATTTAAGGCAACTCTTTTTTTAAATCAAACTGAAACCAAAAAGCGAGCCAAGTTAAATTGCTTTAATCCCCATTTTGAAATGCTAGTTTCACCTGTTCAAATTATTTCACCTGTTATGCACATTTTCTCTTAACTGTGTTTTGTGAATCTCTGATTATCAGTGAATCAAACAGAGCGTGTCATTCAGGTTATGGGAAGAAAAAAAAAAACATTATTTATACTAGAGTCTTTACAGTATATATTGCACAGTATATATTATACACAGTATAAGTTAGGTTCAGGTCTGATTGGTAGGCTGTTTTTTTTTTCTACAAGTTTTGTGTTATTCCATCCAGTAGTTTTTGAGCTACAGCACTTTTAAAAAACGGGTGGTTTTTCATTTTGGTTTTTCAGTTTGGTGCTGGGAGAACCATTTTTTTTGTTATTCACCTGTAGGTAAAAAACTACTGGACAGTTACTACTCCCATTTGGCAAGTTACTGCATCTAAGTAGTCTTTAGTGCCTTTTGTTGGTGGGGAGGTTTAAAAATGTATATTTTAATGTAAAAAAGTAATTTTAAAAACGAGTGCTGCTCCTGTGCAGTTGTACGCTCTGGTAACCATTTTGCCCCGCATGCGCACTAAAAACATGCATACAACATTTATTAAACATGCATACAACACAAATATAAGGTACTGGCTTCATTTTCAACATAGCATAAAAAAAACTGTAAGCAATTTGGCATTCCAGTAATAAAAAAAAGATGAAATAACTTACTCAGTCTTGGATGAGCATTTGTCATGTGATTAGTCATTGCTGATGTTATTATTGATGTCATGTATGACGTCATATCTCATGCGATGCATAGGCATACTAGGGGTGAGTTAAGGTTGCGTACAACCTTAATGTCCCTGTAACAGGGCGAGGAGTATTTGTTTATTTATTTTTAGAATGCGGTCTCCCCCTCTGCTCCTGTGTATCATTTGTGATATTTTGTATTTGTTTTATGATTTATGTATTTATTATATGGGATGAGCGAGGTGCTGTCCTTCAGGGTTTTGTATTTGTTTTGTGGTATTTATTATTATTGTTGTATTTGTTCGTGTTTTTGTAGTTAGTTATAAGCGCCGTTTGTTATTGTTTTGTTTTTATTAAAAATGTGTTCTGGCAGAGGCAAGGTTGCCAGGAATAATTAAAAACCTTGTGCAGATTGTGGCCGAGGGGTAATAAGAGAATTGATAGTTAACCACTCAGCCACAGTAAATAAAAGCCTGCAGCTCTCTGCACTCAGGGTGGGTGTTCAGAGGAGGAACGAGAACGAGAGCAAGAAATTTATTTAAAGATTCCAGGAACAGTGACAGCAACTGCCCAGCCTGACCTGGGATCATATTATTATTTGTGTTCAAGATTTGTTTTGTTTAAAACCTTTATTTTTGCTCTGTGAGCACAGTGTTTTTGTTTGAACCTTATTTATTTTTGTTATTTAAATAAACGGCGCGCAGTGTCTTTTTGCCTGCAGTACCTGTCAGTGTTTTTTCCTTCCTGTACTCTGGCCTGATGTCACCACACGTCCATCCTGTCACAGTCCCATTTACTTACTTTTGTGATTTTGTGATATATATTCTATTTTTTATAATGAACTCTAAATATGTTGTAGGTGTGGAGTTTAAATTGATTATTTTCTGCAGCTCAGATCATCATAACTGTCAGTCACCTTGATATGGGCTGCTTGTAGTATAGATATATTAGGAAGTATAGTACGACTACTATCCATTACGAAGGTTCCTTTACTAAATGACTCCTTGTTTACATCAACAACATGACTGGTGAACATCACAAATTGTTCATCTATACCAGACTTGACAGATTGCTATTTATAAAATCAATTTACCAACTAAGGCTTTCCCATAAGAATGAAAAAATGTTAAATTGATTATGAGGGAAGCCTTAACTGTGTCTAGAGAGTCAACACAATAAAGATTTCTTTATCTGAATATTATAAACCAATGTATCCTCACAAAATCAATGTTGTAATGGATCTTAGTTTGTTTCTTTACATTTTAGGTAAAAATGGTTTAGTTTATGTTGTGTTTGTCTCATAAAAGCTATATTATGTTAATAAATTACGGTAAATGTTCTGTGGTTAAAATCACATTTTCAAACCCCATTAACCTTGAAAATAACTGTAAAAGGACAGGAATTCCAATGCTTATGATTTTTACGTATGCTTAATAATTATCATAATAACAATACATTATATATACTGTATATACAACAATAACACTAACACTGTATTAAACATACCATAATAAGTGTTGAATAAGTGTCCAATATTAAACTACTGTACCAGTGCCACAATGGGATTACTACAGCCACGGTCTCGCACAAACTTAACTGTCAACAACCCGATTTATTTGTTCAGGATCTACGGCATTCAGGTCATGTTGCTAGGTAGAAACATAAAACCACTGTTCTAATTAAAAGTTTTAATTTCTTACTCTCAATACCTTTAGTCATTTTGAATGTTAAATGCAAGCTTTCAGACTCTTGACTGACCTCGAAAACATCACAGCTATACTGCTTCATTTAGTGTTAACACAATACCTGTCAGTCTCCATGGATGTCCATATTCCCACCCTCCCGAGCCATTGATTTGTCAACATTCAAAATGAACCCACCCCTGGGATCCGTACAAAGCAGCTATTGGTTAGAAAGCTGAGTAGTAAACTTTTCAAGTCTTCTGTTCGTTGTAACTGCAATGCTATAATAATGTAAGTGACTTTGAGACTGGCTAAAGTAGCACATTAAGAAAAAAAATAAAATGCTACTCAACAGGTTTGAAATTGCGCGTTGTTGAATTTGCCAAAATACATGTTAATTGCAATGCTGAAAAAACAGTATGTGATTGGGGTTTGAATGGAGTACTTTGAATGACTTTAATACAACCTTGAATGACTTTAATACATACTGTAACTTGTTCTACATATCAGTGTGACGCAGTGGTACACTTGTAAAGTATGTGTATTGTTGTGGTTCTGATTAACAAAATAAAATTAATGTATTTGTACAGCTGGAAATTGAATGCAATTGTACTGAACTGTGTAAAACACTAAAATGGTTTGTTTACTGGTTATTAAATGGTGCACTGTTTAGTTTATTGCATGTTTTGCTTTTTAATTGATGACTGATGTTTAATATAACAAATTTGTAAAAGCCAATGCAGATGGACTATTGTCTAAGTATGGTTTAGGAAAGAAATGTTCAGTAAAGCAAAGATATGTTCTTGAACTTGTTTAGGTACTTGATGAGCTAAAATAAAATACCGGTAATTTAATACAGATGTGATGTGCGATGTATATTTTGCTTTTACGCTCTGTTAGTTATTATTTTTTAAATTTTAAAAAATGAATAGTTTCTAGCAGTTTAACTAAAAACAAAAAACAACACTGTCAAATTATTAATGGAATAAAATGTTGCAAACAAGGGTTATTTCAAAAATAAAACTCTGGAGCATGTAGGAAAAGAAATTATAAAAAAAAGTATTTTAAACACAAAAAAAGGTGTTTTCCAAAAATTGAAGTCTCTAAAAGGGGGGAGCGACTTTTACGCCAGTGCGACCTTGTGATAGGGTGGCTGGGCGGTGATGTCAGGACAGATGCAGGAAGGGAAAACACTGACACCAACAGTACTGCAGTTAAAGGCGGCGCCGATTTATTTAAATATAAAAATAAATAAAAATTTCAAACAGAAAATAAAAGGTTTAAACAAAACAAAATCACGAACACAAAATATAACACGCACAGTTAATTTTAGAAGTGCTGTTTAAAAGTATTTTATTTCCACAGTCAAACGGGTTAGAAAGGCCCTGCATATCATCAAAGCACTCACTAGGCATCTCCAGCCCCGCCCCACCCTTTTGTTCGCTATAGCTTTCACATATGCTAAGAAATAAATAATAATAATAGTCGTACATACCGAACAATCATCTCCTGATCACTCGTTTTATCACCAAACGCCTCAATAATGCGATCCAAGTCATTATTTTATTACTATAACATCTGAAAAAAGCTCTGCAAATGTCCGTGATATTCTCTGAGCGCTGATGCAGTCACAGCCAGCTTGTTTCCTTATGGCCGCCCCTATCTGATGCCAGGGGCAAGTATGACTATTCATGAGATACGGACTTTTTTTTTCGGCTAGTCTCGGCTCCTGTCGCTCCCACTCAGCCGTTGAATGGTTTTCTCGGCTTTTTCCGGAGAAAAAACGACTAGAAACCTGTTTTTTGCGTCTTTTTGATGATGTAGGACAGGGTCCGACACTGGACCGGATAGGAATAATTGCAATGTCGGACCAGGTCCGACATAGGACCGCAGAGGGTTAAAACTGTGTTTATTGTTTCAGGACTGAACCCCATGGATTTAACTGAGCAATACACATCGTTGTGTATTACCAGTTCTCATTATCATTTACTGTTGTCAGGTGACTTTGGATTACAATTAAAACAATAATTTCACCAGTAACTGTTGTTTGTCATTCTCTTGAACACTGCATCACCTCTACACCTGCACACTGCACTTTGCCACACGTGGTGTCAGAACATGGGATGGATCACACTACACTGGCAGCGCTGTTGGAGGTGCTGGATAGCAGATGGGAGGCCGAGGAGAGAAGGAGAGAGGAGAGGTACACAGCTGTAATTGAGAGGGTCAGTATTTCTATGATGCCCAACGCACCAACAGGACCCGTGATGACGGCCCTAAAGGCGCCGGCACAAAAGATGATGGCGGAGGCTGACCCAGAAGCATACTGGTCGCGTTTGAGCGGCTGGCTACCACCATGTCATGGACAAGGGAGTTCTGGATTAGCCAGCTAGAGCCCTGCCTGATCGGAGAGGCCCAGGCAGCCTACCAGGCCATGACGAATGCCGAAACCGCCCAGTACGACCTGGTAAAACAAGCCATTCTCCACCACCTGAACATCACGGGGGAAACACAGGATACGATTCAGGGAGTACCAGAGATAGCCGGAGACACGCCCCAGTGTAGTCGTGCAGCGATTGTGTGACCACATGATGCACTGGTTCAGCCCTGCTCAGAAGACTACAGATAGGCGAGGCAATGGATACGGCAGCACAATCCCGACACCCTGGAAGCTGCTGTGAAACTGGCCAAAGACTTTGAGGACTCCCTGATCTCCGCCAAGACTGGCCTACTCGCCTCTACCCTACAACGGAGCAGCCTAGTACCGCTTCCTCTCCCAGCTCCACCACTACCAGGGCCCGGACCGAGAACTCCTAGATCACGACCCCAATGCGCCACCTTACCTCCCCATCATGGAGGCCAAGGTTGGCCCTCAGCTGGGGTAGATTTGCTGCCCCTGCCCTGTTGCCTTATCATTAGTGGGACAGATACTTAACCTCGGCTCTCTCTGCTCCCCCATTTGTTTCAGGTGCCAACAGCCAGGACTCCTCAACAAGTCATGCCCATCGGCAATGGAATGTGAGGTGGCAGCATGTTATTTGGCATCAGAAGCAGGTAAGCGATGGGGAAATGGTCAGGAGGGGCCTTGTATTGTTGATGTAGTTATAGTGAAAGTGAAAACCCAAGCATTAGAGGACACAGGGTGTGAGCAGACCTTAATTTGAACGCCTCTCTTGGGTGGTGTGTTGTGGCAGCCACAAGGCAAAGTGTCTATCTCCTGTATCCATGGAGACACGCCGACATACCCCGTACTAAAAGTATATTTGTCGGTAGGATCGATTAAATGTCACCTGGTAGTAGGGGTGGTGGAAAGGCTACCACACCCAGTAATTCTGGGCCAGGACTGGCCAAACTATAAGGAATTGGTGAAATTAATGGCAGCCCCGATCACACCCATAAACGTGACAGAAAAAGAGAAAGGGGAACTGATTGGTGAGATTTTCCCTTTTATAACAGATATGTTTTCCCCCACTTTTCGTTCTAGAAAAACAAAGAGAGAGAAGGATCAAAAAATGGGAGGGAGCATCAATGAGACGAGGCTGGGGTCTGGTGGGAGAATGCTCTGATGGTAACAAACGTCCAGGGCAGAGGCTACTCCAGCCCCTTTCAATATACCGGACATGTGGGACTCAAGCGCGGACCTAGTGTGGGACCAGTAAAACGATTCCACACTGGTGCACACTTGAAGGTAAGGATGTTGAAGGTGCTGGGCGGCTAGTATATCCACACTTCATTATAAAAGGGCAATTGTTATAGGGTGAACCCTGACACGGGCACAGGACAGCCTGTAACATAATTAATGATTCCCCAGTCGTATCGGTCCGAGGTCATGACATCCCTTTTTCGGGACACCTCGGAGTCTATAAAACTAGGGAACACATATATGTAGCCACATGCCCAGACTGCCAGTGAGTAGCGCTGGGTCGAGTTCGCCCCACCCCTTTAGTTCCACTGCCAATTATTTCCACCTCCTTTGAACACATTGTGATGGACATTGCAGGCCTGGGTATACGCATATATTAGTGGTGGGAGATTATGTAATGCAATACTCATAACACTATGTAACACAATTTTTGTTCCTGGGTAGTAAGTGTTATTTCCTAATTGCTTATGCCTCAAAAGTATAGAAAATGGCTATTATTCCCCACAAACTTTGCCTTTGTGACCAGACAGTGATATTTTGAATTTTACCTATTTCCAATGAGAAAACGGGCGAATTTGTGTCTTTTCGTTCACATAAAGTCAGAAAAAAACAACATATGAATCCAAATTAACATGTATTTATACTAAAGTAATACAAAAATGACTACAAAAGATTTAGAAGCGAGTAGTTTTTCGAGATTTACGATTATACTGTAAATCACTTTCACGAATCAGCCCCCAAATGTAGTCTCCCATCATGTTCTCGTTATACTGTCCTTGGTAGCGGCGTTCAAATTCCAGTATATCCTGGTGGAAGTGCTCGCCTTGCTCCTCCGAGTACGCTCCCATGTTCTCCTTGAATTTATCAAGATGAGCATCAAGAATATGGACTTTGAGGGACATCCTACAGCCCATTGTGCCGTAGTTCTTCACCAGAGTCTCAACCAGCTCCACATAGTTTTCTGCCTTGTGATTGCCCAGGAAGCCCCGAACCACTGCGACAAAGCTGTTCCAAGCCGCTTTCTCCTTACTAGTGAGCTTCTTGGGGAATTCATTGCACTCCAGGATCTTCTTTATCTGTGGTCCGACGAAGACACCGGCTTTGACCTTTGCCTCAGACAGCTTAGGGAAGAAGTCTTGAAGGTACTTGAAGGCTGCCGACTCCTTATCTAGAGCTCTGACAAATTGTTTCATAAGGCCCAGTTTGATGTGCAGTGGTGGCATCAGCACCTTCCGGGGGTCCACCAGTGGCTCCCACTTGACGTTGTTCCTCCCCACAGAGAACTCGGTCCGCTGTGGCCAGTCCCGCCTGTGGTAGTGCGCCTTGGTGTCCCTGCTGTCCCAAAGGCAAAGATAGCAGGGAAACTTGGTAAAACCGTCTTGGAGACCCATCAGGAATGCCACCATTGCAGCCTCTTGATGCCATCTCAGAAAAATGCAGATATGTATCCACTTAGGTAGCTGGAACTAAACTGAACTGGTGGGCTTAAGGCCCCTGTATTTATACTACTATTTATATTACTGGAAAGTTCTAGAAAGTTCTAGAAGTTAATCCAAGTTTACTCAGCATTGAATCTATCTGAAATGTTCTGGAAAATAGGTAAATTTCAAAATATCACTGTCCTGGTCACAAAAGCAAAGTTTGTGAGGAATAATAGCCATTTTCTATACTTTTGAGGCATAAGCTATACTTTTGAGGCATAGGCATTTTTTTCCAAGTGTAACAGCAGTTTCTGACACAACCTTAGTTGACAGAACACATTTTCAAATAATTATGCAGCTTTAGTTTTTATCAGCCATTTGAAGGGAGATTACCTAATGCAAGGCCCATGGAGGTTACATATGTGACGGAAGTCAGGTATTGTCCTGCCACTAGTAGGGGATATCTGATTTAAAATATTATATCAGAATAGATGTCACAGGCACCATCACCGTCTAAGGCTGGAAATGTGGCCCTTGACTCTCTTTCAACCACTATGAACATCAATTTTTCCGACTGGAGGGTATGTATATGAAGTCAGACTCCAAACTCAGCTTGATACATAAGGAACTATCTTCTCTCACTCTCAAAGAAATAAAGGCTGATATCACCCTGCGAACATCGGCTGAGGATAACAAGAAAGTGGTCTACCTCTGCAACTCCAGAGTAGACCGCATGGAAGCCAAGGTCGCTGATCTGGAGGACAGGAACCGTCGAAATAACCTTCGTCTCATAGGCCTACCTGAGGGATCGGAAGCCAAAAGTACCACCACTTTCTTAAACAAGCACCTTCCGTTGTGGTTCCCATCTTTGGCAAACAAGAAGATAGAAGTCATGAGAGCACATGGTATTTACCCTGACAAATCTGGCACGAATGACAGGCCTCGTAAGCTAATATTGAACCTACTGCGTTACTCAGACCGTCAGCTAATATTGCAGTCAGCCAGAAAGGCCTCCCCCCTGCCACTTCGACAAGACTCAGGTTTTACCCGGATTTTAGTAATTATACTGCCCCGCGCAGACGTGCATTTGCCTAGCCTCTCGCTCTGGCTCCTTCCCAGGGGGTGCAGGCCTCCCTCCTCTATCCTGCGATCTGCAAGAAATTAGATTTTCTTTGTGCCCGGCTCATGGAATTTAGATGGGGGGGGGGGGGGGGGGACTGTGATGTTTATCCCATAGTACTGGGTTTTGGGTTTTGTGGGGATGGGGGAGACATGGGGGTATGGCGGTGGTTGATGGGGATACTGGTGACTGGTAAAAACAAAACTAAATGCGCATTAATTCTGTTATGGGTACAGGGGGAGATGAAATGGGGAGAATCGCATACTTGAAATCTGTTATCGCAGCCAACAAAAAAGATTTTATATCAGTATATGCTCCCACCATATTTGAAGCAGGTTTCTTTAACTCTCTGACCAATCTTTTGCTGGAATTGTCTGACTTCTCTTTGATTATCATCAGTGACATATTGTTTGGACAGATCTGCATCACAAGAAGGGACCTCGCACCGTTTAGCCTCTTTGGCACTGAGAAAACTCATCTTAGATACAGGTGTGGTTGACATTTGGTGATTGATTAATCCCTTGGCTAGGGTACTCTTATTTTTTCAATCGAGACATAAATCATTCTCCAGGATTGATTTATATCCTTGCATCACAGTCTCTCTTCTCCGAAGTAAAGACTTTCAAAAGGCTGATTGAAAAATAGACTGTCAGCCCCATATGTGTTACACGACTGGAGAAAATTACATTTTAAAACCAAAAACCGCCAAAATGACCGCTGTGGGGCTTCTAGTGTTAAGTTGTTTGAGCCAGACAACAGTGAGATGCAATGATGGGCTTTTTGAAGCTTCCAGCGTATTTGTCGCTTCTTTGAAACACTGTAGGAATGAAACTAGGCTTGCAACATTCTCAGAATCCAAATCGTTGAGGCAGTGCTCTTCGCCCCTCTCGGTCAGTATTGTTTGGATGTCCTCATATTGGGAATATATTGATTCCAGCATAATATAAAGACCAGCACGTTTCAACAGAAGCCTTCAGTGTCTTCTGTAGCCAATTCTGTAGGTTGGATTGTTTAAAGTACGTCACCAGCTTCAACAATGCTTGCTATTTCTTGGGGGGGGGAAAAAACATCCTCATTTGCATTCGACTGATAGTATTTTGCAATATGTATTGAGCAGGTGTGCACTGCAGTTCAGGCGTGTAACAGTTTGCAGTGCTGATACGATATTAACACCATGATTTGTTACATAGACAAGTTTAGAAAAAAGCCTGTCCAAATCGAACTTTCTTAGTGCATCTATGATGGCTGGTTTAATGTTCTCTGCAGTTTATCGTAATGTACTGTCCCATTCAGCAGTACACAGCACTCTTTTTTTCAGGATCCAATCGAAGTTGATGTAATGCACAGTCACACAAAGATAAGAAATGTTCTGATAATCATCAGTCCACATATCAAGTGTGATCCCTCCATGACCTGATTCACCCAAGTTTTCCTTCAGTTCAGGAATAATACTATTGCGAATTTGTTTGGCGTGTTTGCCGATGTTTCGAGATACAGTAGTTGGATCGGGCAACAGTTTTGTTGCATCAACACGGCCCATGTGAGCACCATGTCAATCAGACCTTGTTCTAAGTAAAAAAAAACATCTCCAGAAACAGATTCGAAAGAACGTACATCTTTACAAACGTACTTTACCGCCAATTTTGTTATTGCCTCCTTGTCTTCTTTTTGGGCGCCTTCAGCTCATTTTTGGGCTGAAAATACCAGTCAATTTGTTTCGTGCCACCAGCCGAAAGGAAACTGTACCTGTGCTTCTGCAGAAATGATGTTCCAGTTTTGTGACTGTCGTACACAAAAACTTAATTGCAGGTCTTACAAGCAACGAATCCAGCCACCTGTTCGTCATTTTCACTCAATATAATTCCAAAAGATTTCCACACTTCTGATTTAACTCTGGAACTAATTATCTACCACATGGTATACACCTTGCGCTAAGTTTAGTTTTACCTCATTCACAGATATTTTTATCATGGTAGTGCATTAATCCTCATGCGTGCATGCCATGTGTAGCACTAAACTGATTTTACGGAAATGGAAGTGGCGTTACACAGCTCAGCTGACCTATTGCCTCCAGCAATTGCTTTGGATTTTCAAATTTGCACATTCGTTATGTGAGAAAAGGCTAAGTCCTGTACACTGTCATTTTCTGGTGATTTAAATTCATACCCGAGCCTGACCCGAAAAATTTAATTTTCTGAACCGCACCCGCACCGCAACCGTCAAACAAGTGGACGTTCCAACCCAAACCTGACCCAATGCAGGACTCTGTCTATCAGCTTCTGGGAACTGATGTGGCTCTTCCTTGGTCACTGGGAACTGGAGCTCTTTCTCTTCCTCATCTTGGAGGAAGGGGCAGTTGACCATGAAGGCCTCGAGAGTGCTGAGATAGGCCTCCCAGCTACCCTCCAGTCATGCCTCCTCCTCCTCTCCGGGGGTGGGGTCAGTTGGTGACGATGGCCCCCCTCCCCGAAGGAAGGGCACCAACTTGAGGCCTCGACAAGGTGGAAGTAGGTGGCCCTCCTGCTGTGCTTCTGGCGCCAGTTCCACCTCCTGCCACGGGGACTTGGTTGGATGAGACGTGCCGACCTTGCCACAATGGAAGCACCTCTCTTTTCCTTCCAGGCAGGTGAGGCAGACATCCAGCGTGGCAGAGACATCGCGAGACTTGTGACCGGCCCCACACTGCTGTTGCCCCACCTTTTTATGTCTCTTTCTGTCCATTTTTTATTTATTTATTTTATTTTTTTAAACCTGCACTTCCTGGGGGCACTATCCCACTCTGACACCAAGTGTGACAGGATTGCGCTGTGGGCCCAGGTGTTACCAGCAGGAAAGAAGACTCAGACACAGGGAAAACTTGGTTTAAACACTAATGTAAATGTTTAATTAACAAAACAATAATCAAAAACAGAAATCAAAAGGCACAAGGGCCAAAGTAAAAGGTTAAACAAAACACAAAACAGCAGGGCATTCACTATACTGCTATCTCTACACATACAAATCACCAGCACCACAGTGCAAACTCACCCAAAAACCCTCCACCAGACAAAGGATTTTTCCTTTCTTATATGCCATGTGGCTGGAGCATAATTAATCATCAGTTAATCAATTACCTACTTCAGGGTCAAGCCACATTCTCACATGTATTTTACACACATTATCTACAAGGGCAGGGCTGCTGCCCTGCCACAAGGACATTGAGCTTGGAGTTTGCCTTTTCCTTCCCAGGTGTGGAGAATGTGGTTGTGACTCAGCGGGAAGCTTAAACGGTATCTGTCACCCGACTACTGGGCTGTTCATAACTGGTTTAAAATGTAATGGTTGTGTGCCAGAAGCCAGTCACCTTACTACTAATAACATTTTGGGGTGCAGTAAAAGTAAGTACAGACATTTTAAATTATTTATTATCTATTAACTGGAGTTCACTGGTACAATGAGAATTACCAATACATGTGCGTTTAATTTTTACCATATTCTTACACACATTTTATTTATTGCATTTGTTTTTTATTGCATCTAAAACAGACCAATTTAATTATTATATACACACTTTTATGTGCCAGTAACTTACAGTATATATTTTGTTGTAGATGTATTTATACTGCCCATAAGGTAAGAAAATAAATCTGTGCATCTTTTACTTAAAATGCCACTGTGGACTTTACATCCTTGAACCTAAAATCTATGAATCCCCTTTCAGCTTAGTTCAGGAATTAGAGGGTCAGGGAACAGGAGCTGCACCCTGCCTCTCTTCATGAGTGTCATCGGTAGTCTCAGTGCATTTATCACAGGAGGTAAAAGTCTCCTTTGGGATTATAATAGCTCTCTGGTATGCTAAGTGTCTTCCCACTGATAACATGTAAAATATGCTTATGTGCAGCAAACATCCTCTTTTACGAAGACTGCATTTAATATAAGACCTATGTCAAAGATAACAGTGGCATTTTGACATTTAAAATGTTATGGCATTTAATGCCTGTGGTTTAAAAAAGATCGCTAATGGTTCCAGCTATTGCTCCACAAATCTGTTTTATTAAGTTAGCATGTTTATGCATAAAACATATTTGTTTCAAGCTTTATTACTAATCCATTTGGTACGTTTATGAATGTATTAACCTTGTAGCAGTGTTTCCTTTTAGAACAATTTACTTGTAACTGCTTTGAACAATATTATTTTTTATATAAATATATTTAGCGCCATCTACACGAATATACTAATATATAGGTTATACAGAGAAGCTGCAGCAGAGATTTATGCTATTGAGGATCAGTATCCATTTAGTATGTTAGTACTATATACTAGATTTGTATTGAATATTTTACATACCATTCAGTTTATTTTAATTGATTTATTTTTTGTTTTTGATTAACTGATTGTAATATAATTGTTTGCTCCTTTGTTAAAGCTGCAGTGTACCACTCAAGTTTTCCACTAAAATATACTTAGGGCTTCTATTTTTCGGTTTTTATTAATTGTATTTTTTGGTGCTTAGATTTTAACTATTTTGGAGTTTTATGTAAATCTTTTTTTGGGGGGCTTTCATTTTTGATGTACTGTATGAAATTAGTGTTTTCGGTTACTTTCCAAAATGCTTGAGCATTTTTTTCTGTCAAAATATGTATAGTAGTAACTCGACAGTACTTGCATGCTTACACTAATAAAGAACTGCTTGAAATGCTGGATCACGGATAGTTTCCTTCAGCTGGACATCTTCATGAAATACAACAGGACCAATTGAGAAATATATGCTGTCCTCCCACTTTAGATGACCCTGAAGCTTGTGTTCACTACATCAGACCTCAGTGACTGGCTGATGGCACCCTTTACCACATACAAGTTCTCCCTGAAGATTTGTACCAGTGGTGGCTGTGCTGAAGACAGGCTGATGACAGGTGACTGCCCAAATCCCACCGGAAGGAGAAGCTCAACCAAGGAGCCATTACTGCGATTCAGTAATTTCAGTAATATTTATTGTGTTAAGGAGATGTTAGCCTATCAGCCTGAGTACGAGACCAGGTCAATTGTGATGTCAGTCTGTATCCATAAACTATTGTCAATATTTATATATTGCACACTTAAAATAATTAAACTTGTGTGTATTGAAACATTCTTTTTATTTCAAAAACCATAGAGAAACACGAGTAAATACAGCATTCTTGTTTCTGCGTCTTCCACCAGTGAATGCTATTGCAATGTCGATGCCTGTATTGTACTTTCACTTTCGTATGTGCTCGTCTTTTTCAAGTACAGTCGGCGCAGCTTTATCAGGATTCCTTGGGAAAAGAAAAATGATCCCGAATAAGCGTCTGTCCCAATTAAACGAGAGGCAGTTGATACAACCTTAGCAATACTTTTTTGATTCTTAATGAAAAGAAAAATCACATCACATTATGATTAAATGGTAAATACATAATTTAAGTCAATGTTTTATTCATTTTTTCTATTTTTTTATTATTCCTAAACAAAATTAATCGCACTTGCGATGTTTACATGCCAACTTTTTTTGCAACAGCAGCCTGAGAAACCACAAGAGACTCCAGCTCCTTCTTCAAGAGTTCAATGTGGTTTATGCAATTTATGCAAGTCACAGGGTAATCACGTACTCGCTGCCCTGTGCTACACGACCTGTCTTGCTCTGAAAAGCGATCTCCGTTCATCATTTGAAAATGCTGTATCCCAATTAAATGAAATGACGTCCCAAATAAACAACATAAATAGCATTGGGAAGAACCGTCTCCCAGAGTTGAATCCCATTTAAGCAGCAATCCCAATTATCAGTATCCCGATTAGGTGGAGCCGACTGTAATACCAAAACAGTATTATCTTGCATCTCTTGATAACTAATTCAATTTCTTGTCAATATTCTGAAAACAGTAAACCAGATATAGTTTTAATGTAACTAAACAACAGTTTACAGTTTCATTTCTGTCAGCACGTGTGTCCCTGTACTCCTTGCCATACATGCATGTTACGGGCAAAGCTCAAAATTAAAATAACTTTTCAGGCTTTGCCCGAGCAAACTGCGGTCTGATCACTGCTTCTCAATCAAAGTCCGAATCACTCCTTCTGTTCTTTCATTCCTGTTCTGAGTTACAGGCAGACCTTCGGAACAAGGAACATCGGAACAAAAATTAACATGAGAAACCCATTTGACACTTGCAGATAAAAAGGACAGTATTATTAATAACGTAATAACAACCAATAATAATAAGTTGTATTGAACTGTCCATTCAGAGAGATGGATGCAGTTACTGGGTGGAACATGAATGATTAGCTGAGTCACGTTTGACAGTGTTTATGACAAGCGATCTAAGAGAGTACTCAGCAGAGTGACAGAATGTAAGTTAAGTGCGTAATACATATCTAGATTTTAATAATTTGTTTAAAATAAATTAGTCATATAGCTCATTCAATATTTTATGTAGTCATGTTGTCAATAAAAATACATTTTTTTTTTATATATATATATATGCCTATTTTCTGAAACCGGATTGCAAGTCACCAGGGCAATCCGTGAATTGCCCAGTTTCGGGGTTTGCCCGCAACACATAAATATACCAGCAAGTCTGCAACTCTGTTCGTTTCAAATATTAATAAAACATTATTTATATACACAAATATTATCCATACTGGTTTCTCTGGTACCCCAATGCATTAATAACACATTTATATCAAGTATGAGGCAAATAAAGTACCATTGCTTACCTAAAACAGTGTTTGTGCATCTTTCACCAGTAAATGCTATTACCATGCATGCATGTTTTTTTTTTTTTTAGCTCGAGACATTTGCTCGAGTAAAATGACTCGTGCAAAATGCTTTTTCGGGTTTCCATTCGCTCAGTTTATTTTACTTTAGAAAACCCAGCTTTTCACCCGACGTTATGCAAATGAAGGGGAATGGTGGGGGGGATATGTAAATTAGCTGTGTGTAAAGTTCTTGTGCTGTTTTTGCAGAGGGCATGTGTAAATGTTGTTTCCATGTGCACAGAGAACTAGTACTTGAGGTAATGTAGGCTGATGTAATAAAGCTGCAATTTCTAAATACCTTGTGCATGATTGTTTAATAATATGTTTTACTGGTCTTGCCCAAATTGCTTTTCAAATGTCATTTGTTGGGTGGCAAGTCCTAGTAGTGAATACTGCTTTATTTTACAACTCATGAATTAAAAATTAACTCAGAGGTATAAAATGAAACTAATCAACACAGGTATTGCAGAGCACCATGGCTGAAAACCGACAAAACTGTGCCAGACACCTTCCACGTATGCTCCCAAGGCTGTCTGGATTAGGAACAGTGGATGTTTTCCCTTTGTTTCAGGAGCTTGAACCTCCAAACATCCTCTACCAGCAAGTCCTTTCGCCTTGTTATCTAATGCCAATGGCTAGTGAAAGGACGGTTTGGACACATAGTCGTCCGTCTTGCTGGTGGGAAGAGGTTGTGCTGCATCACTCTTTCACAGATCTGCAGTGGATAAGAGTCCTTTCACGTCACCAGGGCAACATTCAGCATTATAGTGGAACTGGTAAAGGAAGATATGAAGCCAGCAAGGAATGACATACAGCCTCCTTTGCCAGTAGAAAAAAGAGTGCCAATTGCTCTGTATAGGCTGTAGCTGGCAATGTGTTTGGGGTGCATAAAACCACAGTTCATCGCTGTATTTATAAATTTGTCAACTCCCTTGTTCAGAGGCACTGCAACACGTACATATGTATGCCAGATGTAGCTGAAGCAAAAAGCATTGCTCTGCGTGTCGCTGAAAAGTTCAGGTTGCCCCAAGTAATGGGGATGATTGATGCTACCCACATTCCCATCAAAGCACCGCGGCACTGTCTGTGAGATTACCTCAACAGGAAGTACTTGGCATCTTTCATTCTCCAAGCAGTAGTGGATGACACTGGCAGGTAAATTTCATGAATATTACTTTATTTGTGTATTACAGGTATATATCTTGTGTTTACATAGGTCTTGACAACATATCTGTAAGGAATACAGGATTATTATGACTTTTCAGGTAAAGTACCTTATAAAGTCACACATCCATAATATGTCAAAACACAGCTATTTAAATCATTTTGACATGTCTTGTTACTTTATTTCAAAGCCTTAGAGACATCTTGTGTGGCATGCCAGGATCTGCGCATGATGCTGCGGCGTTCCAGTTTTCACTATTGTACATGGGTCAACACGCACTTCCGCAGGTTAGTATTTCTAAGGGATTCATCTATTGTTATGTGTAGACTGAAAGTATAAAGATTTTACATTTTCCTCACATATTCCTAACTTAACAGTGTTTGTGTTTTAATGCTGTAGTTTCAAAGTAAGTGCTCAATATTTCATACTTTAACCCTTTTGCAATCCATTTATTAAGTGCGTGTCAGGCGCGTCAGGTAAAATTTATTTTCACACGCGCAGTTAATTTTAGACGCGCTGTTTAAAAGTATTTTTTTCCACAGTCAAATAGGTTTAAAAGGCCCTGCATATCAACAAAGCACTCACTAGGCATCTCCAGCCCCGCCCCACCCTTTCGTTCACTATAGCTTTCACATATGCTAAGAAATAAATAATAATAATAATAATAGTCGTACATACCGATCAATCATCTCCTGATCACTCGTTTTATCACCAAATGCCTCAATAATGCGATCCAAGTCATTATTTTATTACTATAACATCTGAAAAAAGCTCTGCAAATGTCCGTGATATTCTCTGAGCGCTGATGCAGCAACAGCCAGCTTGTTTCCTTATCGCCGCCGTTATCTGATGCCAGGGTCAAGTATGACCATTCACTCCCACTCGGCCATTGAATGGTTTTGTCGACTTTTTCCGGAGAAAAAATGACTAGAAACACGTTTTTTGCGTCTTTTTGATGATGTCGGACAGGGTCCGACATTGGACCTGATAGGAATAATTGCAATGTCGGACCAGGTCCGACATAGGACCGCAAAGGGTTAAAATGTTTGGGGGGTGTCAGTATGGCTCAAAATACAATAGATTTAGACATCTGCATACATTTCACATCCTTTTTACTAAAGTAATCTATATTTCCCTTTCATTCAGGCATTACAGCATATAGGGGATCAGGGTGTGCCCTTATATCTAGTTGGTGATGCTGCGTACCCCCTACTTCCCTGGCTTATGAAACCCTACCCGTCTGGACGGCTGACAGCTGTTGAGGAAGCATTCAACACCACACTTGGGCAAATACAGGTAGTGGTTGAACAGGCATTTGGGCACTTGTAAGGGAAGTGGCGGATACTGCTGAAACAGACTTAAGTGCAGCATGAGTTCATTCCCAAAATTTCCACTGCCTGCTGTATCCTGCACAACCTGTGTCGTCAACAAAATTAGGTGTTGAGGAATCAGTGGCTGAATCAGGGAAGGTTACCTCAATCCATCAGTTTTCCTTTCTTTATTTTAAGTTTTGTTGGATTTACCGTTGTGTTAAGTATTAATGATGTAAACAAAAAAAAAACACAATATGTTCATTTGCAATTTTATTATGACATTATTTATTTATACATGTTACTGTCGTAGGGTACATCCTCCTCCCCTGGTATGGGCGCCTCTCTTTGGAGGGTGACCTGGACGGTGCATAGATTGTACCCTGATGGAGGGAGCATCTTAGCTTCTGCCAGGAGAGGCAACAACTGGGTCAGTGCCAACGTCAACTGTAAATGTGTTGGATGTCGCAGCCTCAGCAATGCTCTGCAGGAACCTAGAGAACATCCCCACGGTTTCCTGATGTTGCTGCTGCTGTGTCATGCACCTCGAGCCAGTCACGCTGACGGTGACGCTCTGCCTGCTGAAACAGGACGTGTTGCTGTTGTATCGGGCATCGCATCCGTCGTATCTCCAGAAGGCTCGACCGCTTGTATTCTGCTGCTGAAGAGTGTTGTTGTGATGGATGAGCAATGCAAAGATTGTGAATGTGCAGTCTCATCCACTGATTCCTCATCCTCGGTATCCTCCTCTGGCTGCTCCACATCTGTGCCATCTGAATCCATTCGCTCACCTGTTCAGCTTGCGGTTGTGTAGCTCTACTTGAGGAGGTTGTGGCTGCTGAAGTGGTAGCACTGGTGGAGGGTTCAGTAATAAAATGAAAAGTATCACAATTACTTTGAAGTAGCAGTAATGCAAGTTTTTTGAACGTACATGTAAAATGCAACAAGATGTTACCTTCATCAAGGCAGCAGGATGGCTCTTCAGATGCAGCATGCTGGGAGGTGTCAATTAAGTTGCCAGCTGCAACTGTCACTGAACGCTGCCCCAATAAACAGTCCATCTCTTCCCAGAACCGAAACCGGGACTGTCCTGCTTCTCTCGAATGGCATCTCCCCTTGCTCGTTCCTGCAGGTAGGAATGCTTAAGTTTTTTTTAATTTGTCCCTAGCTTGTGGGACTGTGCGATGTATTACCCATTCTGAGAGGGCATCAACAACTTGTTGATATATTGGTTTGTTGTGCCGTTTTTTTGCCTCAAAACAGTTCACCAACTATATTTATCAGCGCTTGGGTTTCCTCCTCGCTCCAGTGAATGTGAGTGGAGGGCAGACATTTGCAGACATTTAAGCAGATCATTTGCTTTTTGTATTTAACTTTTTAGTGTCGTTTTTACAGTAAGGGTATTCTCAAACAGTTGCTTGAATACTAGAACAAGTGCAGAACACAGTTCATGGTACATTTGTAAGGGTTAAACAGAACTGTAAACCCACTTGAGATATACAGCATGACAGGCACATAGCAACAAACAATTAAAAAAAAGCTGCCCGTAAAGTTCCCAGTAAAGTTAACAAACAGAAAATAAAAATATTTAATTTAGGGGGTTGTGCAGTAAGTATTTTTAAGTTTTAAAACATTTTTTTAGAATTGTATTTGGTAATCATGCTTATGACAATTTGGAAAAAAAGGAATATTCTGTCTTCCAAATGCACAAGGTTAAGTTTATTCCATGATAACAATCTGTAAAATAATACGATCTGTAAAATAATATCAGCAAAGAGTTGACATTTCAGCTTTGTTGCATTTTTCAAGAATATCCTAAAAACAGAAAAGAACATTCTTGTTCACACTTCAGTATTAGCCCCCTCTATATATATGTAAAACATGGTATATATCAAACTTATTCTTATATAATTGAATTGTAACGAGATAACGATGTGCTTGGATGTCCTGCTGAACAATTACAATAACCCTATTTAAATTCAGAATTTATGCTAGTCCTTATTAAACAAAATCACAATTTGAACAGTGTTTAAACTAGTGTGTTATAACCTCAAATTACATTTAATATGGTAAAGTGGAGGTTTATGGCATGTGGGAAATCAATACATTCACTCTTATAAATGTATTAGTTTTGCCTATATAATATGAAAGTCATGAACTTAAAATTCCTTCTATCTGGAGAATTGATTTCCGATACAGGCTTATTAAGCAATATGAAATGAAGCGCCTCATGTTATAGACATTGTATGACAGCTTTTTAGAAATGCAAACATCACATTTGCATGCTGTTTTTGGTAGGCTGCAGGAGTGGCATTTGCCTCATTTTGCACAAGAGTAAACAGTATTGAACAATAATAGGGGAATCCTAAGACAGTTGAAAACAAGTTTAAATGTTTCTGTCAACCACATTGTCTTTATGTATGTATGTATGTATGTAAGTGTGTGTGTGTGTGTGTGTGTGTGTGTGTGTGTGTATATATATATATATATATATATATATAATGTGTGTGTCTGTGTTTGTATTTTAGACACAGATATATTTGTGTGGTGTATTTTTACAGCTTTGCTTAGCTTTTCAGTTGTGTTATTGTTTTCTGTATATATAGGTTAGTGTTCACGATGAATAATTAGCATATTTTTTATGTAGAGATTTCACAATGCAATTTCCAGTTGAAAGCTGGTCAGTCAAAAAACACAGTACCATTGTCATATGTTGTGAATGTGACAGGTAATGTAGATTGCTTATTTTGGTTATGCTTCCAATGTTTAATAGCCCCTGGTAATATTGTTCCGTTGCATTGGTATTGTTTCCAAGCAAGTGAAACACTTCTTTTACATGGTTGAAGGTCAACATGCACTCCTAGTTATGTGGCCTAATTCATTTAAACAAATACCATTGAAAACTGATGTGTATCAGTAATGATGTTTTTCTTTTTTTTGTAGCTCCAGTGTGCATGCCACCACCAACCATATACTGTATTAATTCATCATCTCTCAGTATAACCTGGGCCAAACCTAGTGACAATGCCACAAGAGGACTGGTTACAGAATACCGTATCAACATCCATGAGGAACAGACCTCTAACCAGTTTGCACCACCAGTGGCCTATATTAAACACTTGAACACGTCATTGTCGTTGAGAATCCCATATGTACAGTTTGTAATTCACACTATGTAGACTGAGATGCAGTATCTAATGTTACACAAACCACATATCTGAGGTTACTGACCCATCTGGGCTTTTATGATTGTAATGCACATGCCGTGGATATAGGTTAACAATAATCACATTTTCATTGTCTGACACCAGTATGTATATTGGTTATATTCTTGTTGGGGATATGCATGTTAATTGAATGTTTAATGTTTTACACTGTTTGGTATTGGTGGATTCTAAGATTTATTTTGTTCATTAGTTTGCTACATGTTGGTTTTTTTTGTTTGTTTTTCAAAAATCATCTGTTAGAACGCACTGTTTAAAGTGTAAATATAGGTGGGTGAGGGCGCTAAGCAGCGAGTTCCCCAGGATTCAAGGGAAGTCGGCTAGTTAGAAAGGGGGCGGAACTCCATTGCATTAACATGTTGACCCGGAAGGGAAATGATGTGGCAGTTGCAGATTGGAGGGGCGGCTGCACTCGTTTACCAAGGGGTCATGTGTGACGGCATAAAAGGGGATGGAGAGACGCAATCTGTTCCTTCGCTTTGGTTTTGTTATTGAACAAAGGACCCGTGAGAGACCCAGTGATGAGTGTTTTATTTTGTTTGTCTATAATTGTTTGTTTGTTATTATTAGACGGCTAACACATTCTGGAGCTGTCGCAAAGGGCCAGCAAAAACCCGGAACAGCACTTCACTTTTGTCACGAATAAACTTGTATCACCCACCACAAGCACTACAGCACACACCCAGGACTGGTGACCGTGTTTGTACATTGTGGGAAAGATACATGTGTTTATTATTTGGGACTGCAACCCGTTTATTTACATCCAGTGCATTACACATTTTTGTGTATTGCCTGGCATTGTTTGGTCACCAGACCAGGATTATAATTAATTTGGATATTGCTGCTTTAGAAAGAGTGCAAAGAAGAGCAACCAGAATTATCCCGGGTTTAAAAAGCATGTCGTATGCAGACAGGCTAAAAGAATTGAATCTATTCAGTTTTGAACAAAGAAGACTATGCGATGATCTGATTGAAGCATTCAAACTCCTAAAAAGTATAGACAATGTCGACCCAGGGGACTTTTTTGACCTGAAAAAAGAAACAAGGACCAGAGGTCACAAATGGAGATTAGATAAAGGGGCATTCAGAACAGAAAATAGGAGGCACTTTTTTACACAGAGAATTGTGAGGGTCTGGAACCAACTCTCCAGTAATGTTGTTGAAGCTGACACCCTGGGATCCTTCAAGAAGCTGCTTGATGAGATTCTGGGATCAATAAGCTACTAACCACCAAACGAGCAAGATGGGCTGAATGGCCTCCTCTCGTTTGTAAACTGTTGCATGATCTTGGTTAGCGGTTTGTAAATAACTTCTTTCATTTCTTTGAGTACTATTGGGAGGATCTCATCCGGCCCAGGGGATTTGTTTATTTTAAGAGCTTCTAGTCCCATTAACACTTCTGCCTCTGTTATGCTAAAGTTATTTAAAATTGGATAGGAACAGGTCGACATGTGGGGAGTAGTGGTTAAGGCTCTGGACTCTTGACCGGAGGGTCGTGGGTTCAATCCGTAGTGGGGAACACTGCTGCTGTACCCTTGAGCAAGGTACTTTACCTAGATTGCTCCAGTAAAAACCCAAATGTATAAATGGGTAATTGTATGTAAAAATAATGTGATATCTTGTAACAATTGTAAGTCGTCCTGGATAAGGGCGTCTGCTAAGAAATAAATAATAATAATAATAATAATAATAATAATAATAATAATAATAATAATAATAATGGAGTATATGCTACTGTACTAATAGTTGTACACTGCAATACCATAAACTCGTACAAAGGCATGCAACAGCGTGGGTAGCGTGATCATGTGATTATTTCAAATGAAAAACATCCTGTGAAGAGCAATACGCGGGGAGTAGGCTACAGCATAGCTTTAGCGATCTCATTTTTTTTAAAAGTTAGGTTAAAGTTTCTTTAATTAAGTTATTTAGCTTTGTTTTATTTTAATTTAAATGTCATCCAGAAGATATGGATTAGTGGATAACTTGTGAATCTCGGCAAAAAGCTAATTACTCAAATGAACCAGGTCCGTTTATGTTTCTGAAACGTTGGAGGATTACTGAAAATGCTGCTGCCGCTACCTCAGATGCACTCCATTACATTGGGAAAATACATTTTGGAGAGAAATGTATTAATACAACTGGCTCATCTTCAATGAAAGGAAAAATAAAGTTATTTGTAAATTCTGTTCTTTGTGTGAGAAGCAGAATATGTTTATATTTTCAACGAAGAAAGAACAAGCCTTCATCTCGATAGGTTTAGATAACTTGAGAAAGGCAACTGAGCAATTTCGAAATCACGAAAAAACCATGTGCCACAGGGAAGCAACATCAAAAATGAAGTAATTGGAAAGCAGTGTTAATGTCAGCTTTCAAATTTGCGACCACAACGCGAAACAGATGACATAAGACCAGGATGCTTTTTTTGCTATTTTTACAAACATTGCCTGTCTAGCACGACAAGGTTTAACGGTTCGTGGCTATAGTGACTTGAATTGGAATTTAATTCAGCTACTAAATTTCCGGAGTCAGGATAACATTACATTGAAGCAGTGGCTTCAAAGGGAAAATAAATACAAATGGTTGTCACATTCAATTTTGTGCATGATGGCCCACGATGATTTGCAAGCAATTGTTGCTCTTGTGAAAGAAGCATTTTTTTTTGTTGTGGTTGATGAAACAGCGGATGTTTCACAAACTGAGCTTATACCTACAATACGTGAACAATGCACAGGAGAGCTGTGAAGATTTTGTAGGGTTTTCTGGAGTCGAATGCACAAATTGAGAGATGCTTTTCTTGGTACTTCACGGGGGGGGAGCCAGGCTACCTGTAGAGATGCGCCTGACTTCTCGGAGAGCTCCCCCCCCCCAAGAGAGTCTGAAAGGAAGTTTGCACAAAGGTCAGGGAAGTGTGACTCACTAACCCCCCACAAGGATGGACCCCCGGCTCCCCGATAAAGATTCCTACAAGTGCAAACAAACAAAAGAACCGCCAATGCATATAAAAACAAAAAAAGAAAGAAAACATTTAACACAACAAAGAAGGTTAGTAACTGGCTCCCTGCTAACTATGTGAAGACCCTCTGCTCAGTGGAAAAGAAAAAAAACCCTTTCTTTTTAGGGTGAAAACCTTTGGTGGCCCAGGCGGAAGGGTCGTCCACACTCCGGACATGCTACCAATAGACTGATGTGCAGAAGGTGTCTCAGATGGGGAAGAATGTATGATTCAACTGCTGCTGAGGTCCAGTGCCCCATATTTTTAATTAGATGCTGATTAACCCTATGCTGCCTACGGGTAATGACCATAGTTGGTCATAAATATGAACACTTTGTGTTTAAACGCTTGTAGTTTTGAAACCTTAAATCAGAAATTAAAACCCAATACACCTACAGAAAGGCATTAAGTAGATCTTTCCAGTGATGTAATTTATTTTGTTGTGGGATGTTTTTTTATATATATATATATATATATATGAGCTACACCTCCCAAGAAATTATCGAAATACAAAAAATAATAGATAAGATTTTTAAAAACTACCAATTTCAACCTCTTTCCCAGTATTATATATATCACTCTCCTCCTCATCATCCTCCTGCAGCAGCTCTTCATCAAGGAGGTCAGCCTCCATGGCGTCCATGCCCTCAATCTTATCCTCAGTCAGGGCCCTCCTCCTCTTCAGTGACTGAACCAGATGCTAGAACGGATTGTCTCCATCCATTTTCTGGCTTACACACACCCACATAAAACATTAAAATAAATACCAATTATTATTATTAATAATAATAATAATAATAATAATAACACTACTACTTTGACTAATAATAATAATAATAATAATACAGATTCTCCATCCTTTTTCACACATAAAAAAGTAAACTAATAATAATAATAATAATAATGACTGTTCTTTACACACATACACAGACAGACACACACACAGTAAACTAATAATAAAATACATGGATTAATAATAATAATAATAATAATAATAATAATAATAATAATAACTACAGCTAAATAATGTCTCTGTTTTTACATAAGCTACATACACAAAGTAAAAATAAAAACTAAACCAATAATAAAAAAAACAATTATTTCTCATTCTTTTACAAATCGAATAAAAAAATATTAAGTTAAAAAAATTATAATAAATGCATAGCTAAATAATAATAATGACTACAGATAAATAATTTATCGACCAGAAAAAGTAAACAAAAATGAGCTAATACACAGACGTACACAAACACCATCTTTTAGCATCACATGCAATAGACCTATTCATTTTGCCTTCTCTCCTGAGAAGAAACAAGTTCAAAAAATAGAAAAACAAATTTAAAATAAAAATGTATATGTAAAACTAACTATGAGAGGTTTAAAAAAAATAAAAATAAAAAGTGCTTCAAAAACATTTTATGTTATTTATTTATGTTGTCTAGTTATTTATTTATTCTGTATCAGCTCTATTTAAACAAAGTACTGTAAAGCCATAAATATTTGCAACCAAAATGTTTGGCGAATCACACCCATAAAACCTATTTTGCTTCAGAAATGTGGGCAACCTGTTGCACTGGTAGTAGTATATTACTTCATTATATGTACGGCACTAAAATATTTGTACCAAAAAGGTTTACGTTGTTTTCATACGCGAAAAACGCATAATAAAAGGCTTGTAAATATTTATGGCGTTACAGTATATAAAGTCATATTTAGTATCCAACCTTGCCTCTCTTGTTATTGTGACTGACTCTTATATTAAATATGTACTGCAGACTCAGCTCATAGTGGAAAATGAAATGCCCCTCAGGAAGACTTTTGTTACCTCCAGGGTGCAATGCCCTCAGCCTGCAGCTTCAGGGCATTATAAGCCCCCTGCCGGTAATAATAGTCTTCCCTCAGGTCAATCATTTTCCACTATAACCCTCCTCTCCAGTCATCCATATTTACTGTGTGTGTATATATATATATATGTTTTTTTTAAACACAGAACAAAATAAACAAAACAAAAACCTAACTCCTTCCAGGAGTGCTAATTAAACTTTTCTCAGTTTTAATCTATAACCAGACAGCTAAGCTGTTTACTGGTCTCCAAAACACATCAACTTTTACAAGTATATCCAAACACTGTACATTCTCTCTGTTTCCAGCTCCCTGATAGTCTATCCTTAATGGAGCTTCAAGTTCTCTTTTTATATAATGTGGTTGTTCCCAGTTAGCACCAATTATCCAATTTGGGAACAGTCGCATTCTCATATGTATTTGGCAACAACAGGAATTAACCCTGTCCCTGCCAACCGCCACCCAAATCGCATAATCACACTTATAGAACCTACAACTTTACCATCACACTGCTTTCAACTTGGCTGCACTACAAATCTGCCTGCCTCTGGGCAAACTTTAGCTGCTGGTAAGAACAAATGTGTGTGGGTGTGCATATGTGCATGTGTGATTAATAGAGTGCACAGTACAGAACAGTTAATACATTTGCCCAGTAGTTTATACCCTCAAAACATGTTAAGTCATGACTGCAGTTATATGTTATCTTGAGTTGTCTATGTACTATATATACTGTAAGCAAGTATCTTAATTGTAGGACTACATGTACAACTAAAGTTTAATGTGTTAAAGTATCAAACCCCTCTAAGCAGTATTTTAGGTACCAAACACCTGTTTATTCACACGCTACACAGACCATTTTCGACATAGTGAGACTTAGGACTTGCTTGCAATGATGGCCTCCTGTGAAAATGTATTACAACTATTGCATTCATTTTGATCACCAGTGCAATATATAACTTCACATTCTAATCTAGATACTATGGTTAAGATCCAATTATCAACTTGCACTCTGCAATTATGGTAAATACATGCAACACATATTGCATTTTAAAGGTATTAATTTATTGTAACAGTGTGAAAACATTTGGAATCATATTGCAGATTACT
Organism: Acipenser ruthenus; assembly: GCF_902713425.1. NCBI lineage: Eukaryota > Metazoa > Chordata > Actinopteri > Acipenseriformes > Acipenseridae > Acipenser > Acipenser ruthenus. Next base: position 48,944,931 of record NC_081193.1, on the reverse strand, counting down.
ACAGATTGCTGTCACTATAAAACTTCACTTATTGAGCTGCAAGCAATAAATGCTGCTGAAGCCAAGGGACCCATATTTAAAAGCATGTTTGTTTATGATGGAATGCAGTTACATATTCATCATTGTAGATGTTATTTCTGCCTCACAACAAAATGTTTCTTTGCTAATGATCTAATTTCCACATTTTAACATGCTTGTATGTGCAATAGCAGTACTGTCTCTAATGTTCGCATTATACCTATCAACTTTCTACTTAATTACAACATTACTCCAACTTTGTTCAAACACTCAGGAATCAATGGTGCTACTGTATTTGATTCAGTTTAAAGATAAAGTAGTAGAGGTAATACAACAGTGTCTGAGAAGCCAGTGAAGAGTCTTGGGAGGTGGTACGATGGGGATCTAAAGGACAGTTTGTGTGGGAGAAGTTAGACAACAAGCAGTGGAAGGGTTGAAGAGCATAGACAGCAGCGCTGTACCAGGCAAACTAAAACTCTTGTGCTTTCAGTTTGGTCTACTGCTGAGGTTGCTGTGGCCACTGACTGTTTACGAGGTTTCTTTGACAACAGTAGAGAAGCTGGAAGCTTTAATCAGTTCATACATCAGGAAATGGTTGGGAGTTCCACGCTGCCTCAGCAGAGTGGGACTTTATGGTAAAGGAATACTGCAGCTACCAGTCTCCGCTCTAACCGAGGAGTTTAAGTGCGCCAAGGTCAGACTGGAAATGACATTAGCAGAGTCACGCGACAAATGCATAAGGGAGGCAGCACCTGTGTTGAAAACTGGAAGAAAGTGGGCGGCAAAGAAAGCTGTGGAAGATGCAAAGGCTGCCCTTCGAATTGGTGATATCATGGGGCAAGTTCAGCATGGAAGAGGGGGTCTTGGTCTCAGTTCAGCTCCTCCTACATGGCACAAGGCAGCCCCAGCTCAAAGGAGGAAGCTGGTAGTCAACGAGGTGCAAAAGCACTAGGAGAGGCCAAGCAGGGAGAATGGATGAGATGGGAGAGTGTGGAACAACGCAAGATTGGCTGGCAAGACCTATGGTCAATGGAACAGAGCAGGATCAGTTTCCTCAACAGGTCAACATATGATGTTCTCCCATCATCACAGAACCTAAACCTCTGGGAAGGAGAGGATCCCTCGTGTCCTTTGTGTTCATCACCTGCAACATTAAGGCACATTTTGACAGGATGTAAGGTGGCTCTTAGCCAAGGATGGTTTACTTGGCGCCATAATCAGGTGCTGCGATGTTTGGCCTTAGCATTGGAAGACAAGCGTAACATGACCAATAAGTTGCCACCTGTTCCATCAAAACATTACACACAAAAGAACATTCCTCCGCCCAGGAGAGCAACCACCAAGAAAAAAGGTGTTAAAACCAAGCCTCACCCAGGACAACTGGAAGCTGCTAGAGACTGGAAAATGCTGGCAGATGTTGGTCAACGGCTTATTTTTCCACCTGAGATTGCCACTAACCTTCGACCAGATATTGTTTTGAGGTCTGGATCAGCATGCCTTGTTCACCTGGTAGAGTTAACAGTGCCATGGGAGGTTGCTGTAGATGAGGAGTATGAGAGGAAGAAACTATTCCACACTTTCCCCCCTGCATTTATTGAACCCAACAATGTACAGTAAGATACACACACCCATTATATATATATATATTAATTTAAGACTTGCATTATTTTTTTTTTATTACTTACTTTTTTAGACTAGTGAGTCTGAATACTAAGTTTCATTAATTGAGTTGGGTTTGAAAAATAGTCTGACTGACGGACACAAATAAAAGCTGTAAACCGGATTCATTCTCCTATGTCTTTTTGAGAACTTGTACTGTATAATAATTTATATCACAAAACAGACCTTGAAACCACTCAGGGATGCTACATACAGTATATATTTGACATTGCTTTTTTTCCCAACATAAGGCGGCCAAATAAATGAATTATTATTAATACCGACTATTAGAATATAAGAAAGTTTACAAATGAGAGGAGGCCATTCAGCCCATCTTGCTCGTTTGGTTGTTAGTAGCTTATTGATCCTTGAAGTATCCCAGGGTGTCAGCTTCAACAACATTACTGGGGAGTTGGTTCCAGACCCTCACAATTCTCTGTGTAAAAAAGTGCCTCCTATTTTCTGTTCTGAATGCCCCTTTATCTAATCTCCATTTGTGACCCCTGGTCCTTGTTTCTTTTTTCAGGTAAAAAAAGTCCCCTGGGTCGACATTGTCTATACCTTTTAGGATTTTGAACACTTGAATCAGATCACCGCGTAGTCTTCTTTGTTCGAGACTGAATAGATTCAATTCTTTTAGCCTGTCTTCATACGACATGCCTTTTAAACTCGGGATAATTCTGGTTGCTCTTCTTTGCACTCTTTCTAGAGAAGCAATATCCTTTTTGTAACAAGGTGACCAGAACTGAACACAATATTCTAGGTGAGGTCTTACTAATGCATTGTAAAGTTGTAACATTACTTCTCTTGATTTAAATTCAGCACTTCTCACAATATATCCGAGCATCTTGTTGGCCTTTTTTATAGCTTCCCCACATAGTCTAGATGAAGACATTTCAGAGTCAACATGAACTCCTAGGTCTTTTTCATAGATTCCTTCTTCAATTTCAGTATCTCCCATATGATATTTATAATGCACATTTTTATTGTCTGCGTGCAGAACTTTACACTTTTCTCTATTAAATGTCATTTGCCATGTGTCTGCCCAGTTCTGAATGCTGTCTAGATCATTTTGAATGACCTTTGCTGCTGCAACAGTGTTTGCCACTCCTCCTGTTTTTGTATCATCTGCAAATTAAACATGTTTGCTTACTATACCAGAATCTAAATCATTAATGTAGATTAGGAATAGCAGAGGACCTAATACTGATCCCTGTGGTACACCACTGGTTACCTCACTCCATTTTGAGGTTTCTCCTCTAATCAGTACTATTAAGCTTCTAAACACGCACTTACTATCGTACTTATAATCAAGGGGCATTCAACGTATTTCATAAAGTATATTTGCAAAAAAACCAATGCATTATTACCATAAACTTTCAATTATCTATATGGGGCTCAGATCAGCGGGAAGAATGGACATTAAACCAGCCAAGCATTGTTTCCTCGAATGACATTGAAATGCAACCAAATCCTGTATTTTGGACCTTGGTGATCCTGCAACAGGACCGCCATAGCCTTGTTTACCTGTTTATGCGAAAATTGTCTTTGGTAAGCAAAACCATTAATTTCCATCATACTATTAAAATACGTTTTCATATTTAGTGTACAGTAAGCAGGCAAATGCGGTTTTCTGCTTTCCTTGCAGACACTTTTTCAGAAGTTCAGAAGACCCCGCTTTCACTGAAAATGGAGTGAAGGACTGGAAAAATCTAAAGAAAAAACTTCAGAAACATTCTTAATCTGGGACCACAAACAGTGTTCTGAAATGTAGCATTTGTTCAAACAGTCGAAGGAAGTATGTTCTGACTGTAGTGTCACAGTTATCAAATTCTCACAAAAGAATGAAAACAGACAGTATGCTACGAAAATATTTTGCCACACGTTCTGTAAAATCAGATTCGGATCAAGCTATTTGTATAGATAACAGCAATGCGAATAAATGGAGAAATTGTGAAGAGGATGTTACAGGCGGGAATTAGCAAAAAGGATTCAGAGTTTTCGTGGGCTGCCTCCTGTCGCGGTATGGGGGGCTCAGATCGGCAGGAAGAATTGACGTTAAACTAGCCAAGAATTTTCTCCTCCAATGACATTGAAATGCCAACTAAATCCTGAATGTGTACTACAGTGTTGATTTTTATATCCCAGCTACCCTAGCGGTCTGGCGGTTGCACGGTAGGAAAACGAGAAATATGTTTGTTAGACCTGCTTTGTGCAGTTGCGGGAAAAAAAATCGATCTTCTCTCACAAATATTTTTTGTGTTGGTCAGAACAATTTCTTGTGAGGGTTTGGGCAATTTATTTTCGGGAGGCTTAGCCTCCCCAAGCCTCTTATACTCGCCGCCTATGTATAAATTGTATTATTATTATTTTTATTTGGAATCGCCAATTATTTTTCTTATTTTCTCCTCAATTTGGTAAGCCCAATTATTGTTTATTTCAACCGGCTCACTGCTGCCACCCCCGCAGTAACTCAGGAAAGATGAAGACGGACACATGTGTCCTCCGTCCGCTTCTTTTCACTCTGCAGGCCCGCCATGCAGCCATCTCAGAGCTACAGTGTTGGAGGACAACGCAGCTCTGGGCAACTTACAGGCAGGCCCGCAGGCGCCCGGCCAGTCTACAGGGGTCACTGGCGCGCGGTGAGCCGAGGACACCCTGGCTGACCTAAGCCCTCCCCCCCAGGACGGTGCTCGGCCAGTTGTGCGCCACCTCCTGGGAACTCCCGTCCATGGTCGGCGGTGGAATAGCCTGGGCTTGAACTGGCGTCCTCCAGGCTATAAATTGTATTTTTAAGTAAAACTGAATTGATCTTATGTTATGCAGTTCTAAATGTTACAGAAACATTTTTAGTTTGTGCAGTGCTAAACGCTTCAAAGGCATTTTTTTAGCAATGCAGTCTGCACACATTTGCAAAGTTGTTTTGTTTTTATCACTCCCTTAACTAATATGAGTTATTTACATTAGGATCTTGTGAATCAACACATTTGACAGTCTGCCACTTTCCCCTCTTTTTCCAGTAAGGATTAAAAAGGATATTTCAAACTGCTCTGAAATGAATGCCATTTTTTGTTTTGATTTACCATTTTTTTAATTGCCTAATGGCTTAAAACATTCCTTCAGAAGGAACTGTGAACTCAGTAGTTAATTCGCAGCATAACTGAAAAATTCATTGTGTGGCAGTAAAAACAATTTACTGTTAATTACAAGGAGAAAAATTTGCTGTAGCACACTCACAGATTGCCATGAATCATGAAGCACTCCTAGAGATTTATAACGAATATGTAAGTGGGATGAATTAGCAGGGTTTAATAACAGAGGCACAAATCATGCAGACTTCAAGGAGCTTTAATTGATATACTAGAATGTGACGGGCATGAATCACTCAGCCATTCAGAGCACTGTAACATATGGTCAGCTCAATATGTTGCATCTTAAATTGGCTGGTTTGTCATTGGCTTTTCCATATGGTAGAATACATGTATTTCAGGTATTTTTCAAGAAAAAAAAGACAGATTCCAACTTGCTGTAAAACATAGCTGTTACAAATAGTCATTAGACAAGACGATGTAGTCGTTATGGTGATAGATAGCATTGTGCAGGCATTACAAAAATATTGCCGTCAACAGAGCATAGTTAATTAGAGGGAAGCTGTGTCATGGAGGAGCCACTGGGCCAGGTTTAATATATTCAATCATGTTAGTGCTGCAGGATGTGGGAGATCTGCAATACCACCTTGTTATCTTTTGTTCTTATAATAGAAATGGAAATGACTCTACTTTAATCCGGTGATGGAGAAAAAAATAATCATGACATCTTCATATTAAATTCTATATATACATAATATTCAAATGAAATAAAGCAACAAGTGTTGCAATGTATTGTAGTGTTGCTACGTGTACCTTAAAAATAGTTCAATTAACTAGTACCATATATTTAATAGCACTATCTGATTTACCCTTCTTAAAAATGTGAAATATTAAAAACCGTACTAGGGAAAGGCCCTTATACAGGAAATGTGGGACTAACAATTTACTGTCACATGTCCTAACAATGACTCAACCAAATTAGTGACTTATTACTTGTTCTACTTGTTCAGTGTCAATTTGCCTATGTTTAAATAACATAGACTTGTATATCAGACTCGTTCTTTCAGATCTCTGCCAGAATGTTATGCTGATTATTGCAATTTATTTGATCCTTGCTTAGGTTTTATTACTGTTTATATACACAACAGACATCACTATTATATAGATGCACCATTAGACGGAATTACCATCTGTTCATAGAGAAATAGTGGCATCTGTCTTCCAGTTTTTTTAATTAAATTATATTATATTCTTCCAAATACCTTAGAACTGAAATGAATGGCTTACAGTTCTTATTTACCCCAAATCATACTGTTGGTTTACCAAATGGTTATTGTACACAAAAATGATGTCATAATATGGCATCCACAATTGTTTAGTCCACTGGGTTATTATGACAATTAAAATGACTGCACGTTCTAAACAATACCGGTGTCCCAGGAAATAAGTAGATCAGGAAAAAAGTTGATCAAGCTCTAGAATTTAAAGGGGAAAATTGAAACATTTGACATTGCTAAATCTAACATGACATACTGTACTACAAATATAGCTTCCGGTATCTTTTTGTAGTTTCTTTGATTTCAAGATGTTAAATAAAACATCTACATTATTTTCATATATATATATATATATATATATATATATATATATATATATACACAGTGCCTTGCAAAAGTATTCAGACCCCTGACCAATTCTCTCATGTTACTGAAATACAAATGGTACATTGAAATTTCATTCTGTTTGATATTTTATTTTAAAACACTGAAACTCAAAATCAATTATTGTAAGGTGACATTGGTTTTATGTTGGGAAATATATTTAAGAAAAATAAAAACTGAAATATCTTGCTTGCATAAGTATTCAACCCCTGTGCTGTGGAAGCTCCCAGTTTACACCGATGAAAGAAATTGCCCTAACGAGGACACAATTACCTTACCATTGGCCTCCACCTGTGAACCATTAAAGTTGCTGTCACATTTTCTGGATAAAAACCCCACTGGTGAAGGATCATTGGTCAGGCTGTGAATCTGAAGGAAAATGAAGACCAAAGAGCATTCTACAGAAGTTAGAGATAAAGTAATACAAATGCATAGATTAGGGAAAGTTAATAGGAAAATAATATCCAAGTGTTTGGATATCCCCGTGAGCACAGTTGGATCAATAATCAGGAAGTGGAAGCTGCATCACACCACCCAGGCACTGCCAAGAAAAGGCCGTCCCTCAAAACTCAGCGCTCAAACAAGAAGGAGACTTGTGAGAGAAGCCAGAGAGAGGCCAACAATCACTTTGAAGGAGCTACAGAGTTCAGTGACTGGGAGTGGAGTAATTGTGCACCAATCAATCATGTCAAGAGCTCTGCATAACACTGGCCTGTATGGAAGGGTGGCAAGAAAGAAGCCGTTACTCAAAAAGTACCATCTGAAAGCACGTCTGGAGTTTGCCAGAAAGCATGAGAGTGACCCAGCTGCAATGTGGGAAAAGGTTTTGTGGTCAGATGAGACAAAGATAGAGCTTTTTGGCCAAAACTCAAAGCGCTATGTGTGGCGCAAACCTAACACTGCCCATGCCTCAAGACACACCATCCCTACAGTGAAGTATGGTGGTGGCAGCATCATGCTGTGGGGATGCTTCTCATCAGCAGGGACTGGGCATATTGTTAAAATTGAAGGAAGAATGGATGGAGCAAAATACAGGGAAATACTGCAAGAGAACCTGCTTCAGTCTGCTAAAAAACTGAAGTGTAGGAGGGAATTCACCTATCAGCAGGACAATGATCCGAAGCACAAGGCCAAAGCAACATTGGAGTGGCTCAAGAACAAAAAGGTGAATGTCCTACAGTGGCCCAGTCAAAGTCCTGATCTCAATCCCATTGAGAATCTGTGGCACTATTTGAAAATTGCGGTCCACAAGCGTTGTCCAACCAACCTGAAAAACCTGGAGCAAATCTGCCAAGAAGAATAGGCCAAAATCACTCCGACACTGTGTGCAAAGCTGGTACATACTTACCCCAAAAGACTTAAAGCTGTTATTGCAGCGAAAGGTGGCTCTACCAAATATTAATGTGTGGGGGTTGAATACTTATGCAAGCAAGATATTTCAGTTTTTTATTTTTCTTAAAAATATTTCCCAACATAAAACCAATGTCACCTTACAATAATTGATTTTGAGTTTCAGTGTTTTAAAATAAAATATCAAACAGAACGAAATTTCAATGTACCATTTGATAATTCAGTAATATGAGAGAATTGGACAGGGGTCTGAATACTTTTGCAAGGCAGTGTATATATATATATATATATATATATATATATATATATATATATATATATATATATATATATATATATAATATATATATACATTTCATTATGTCTCAAGCCTAAAATTTTTGATGGTGCAAAGCCATAGCTGAACATATATTTCTACCAAAGAAGGCTGGAGAATTACTTAAAATTACAATGCATTAAAGTAAGGTCATAACATAAAGATCATAAAAAACAGTAGAAGCTATGTAAAATGTAAACACTAATGTTGTGTAAAATAGCTGCCTTAGAGAGTGCTTGAAGAGGGATTGAGTGGTGAAAAAAAGAGTAGGTGTAGATATTAAGTTGATGTTTTTGAGCATTTGAAGCAAGATAGATTGCATACTTGTACTGTAGTTGCATTCACTCTGCAGATTATCATTATTAAATGTTTGTGTGATTCTGAAAACATAAAAGAGTGCTAACCAAGAGTTTAAACTCTTATTAGAACTAACAATATTATCAGTGTACCTTCTCTTTTCTTTTTTATTCTTCAGTTTGGAATATGTTAGTATTTTTCAGACAGTTCTATGGATGTACATTTGAAGTTGCAGCTGCTTCCGCTTATGGAACCTCTCTCTGTATTCTAACTCAGTTTCACTCTATTGGTCTGCTAGACACATTAAGTGATTAGTTACCAGGGAGAAACTGTTTCTAATTGAAAAACCTATCAGTCAGAATTCATGTGTTAAAAACAAGAAGAGGGGGCAGTCATAATGCTACTATTACTAATTATAATAAGCACTAGGAAATAGTTAGCACTCCCTTTAAGGCACAGGGAGTACCAACAATCTGTTGAAATCTGTTTTGAGTTTAATTGAAACCTACCAGTGAAAATGACCTACTGTAGATGGCTTCTAGTTAGCTTTACTAATTATGATACATGTACATCAAAATATGAATTGTTTTAATGCTTGTTCTTGGTAGGTTTTGACACGAATATCCAGCTTAGTGGTACTTTTTTGTAGAGTTCTATAGCTCTGCTGTATGCGCATATATTACAAAAATGACCACAGAGACTTCACACAAATCCTATTAATCATCCAGTGGATTTTAAAATATCAGAGTTTCAATTGTATAGACTCAAGTAATATTGATTGGGTATACTTTATTGCTTGTATGCAAATAAGGCATGTGAAGACAACACATCCCTTTCCCATTTAAGCGTTTTATTAGTTTCCATTCTATAGATGGTTTCAGACTTTGAATAGACTAAATGCACATAGTGTATGTCAGCGCCAGGTAATTTACTTCCTCACATCAGATAAGAGGGAACCATTTACATCTGCAGATCTGTGAAATGACTATGAATGTACTGTTTTCTCCTAAGCTAGAGGCACTCAACATGGCAGTTATTAAAATATCCTGGGACCCACCCAAAGAGGTGAATGAACCACCGCTTTACCAGTTGGAGAGAATGATCACATCATTAACTAGCTACCTCAGTCCAGTAATGCAAGGAACCAGATTCCCAGGACATGGTTACTACAGGTTCCCAAACTCAACACTTCCTGTCAATACATATTTTACAGGTACATTTGTTGTATTTCATCCAGTCCGAAAAAGGTCAGATATAGAGATACAGATATATATATGTTGTAATGCGACACTAAATATGACACATGCACATGAGGCTGTAAATCTGAGGAGGAGTTTTGAGGAGTTTTGTGGCTGACACTGAGGCAGTCCAATGGAAGCTGCAGGTCCCTTTCCAACATAAACGCCGGCGAGACCCCTGTAGTCGTGTGTTTGGTGGCCCGGAAATGTAGGAGTGTCTGAAGAAGGGCAGTGTCAAACTGGCGGCCCTCACAGAGATACAGGCGAATACAATCTTTCAGATACCACCCCTCTATTAGCCTGTGGATGGTACAGAGCCGTCCTGATGTGAGTGATGGCATGCTCCTTTAAGAAGGTGGTAAAATCTGCCAAGACAAACTAGGGCCCATTGTCTGTGGTGATTCTGTTCGGCAAGCCCCACAGTGCGAATAGGGTGTCAAGGCAGCGTGTAATGGCCTTGGTGGTTCTGGAGCTCAAAGGCAGTGCTTCTGACCACTTGGAGTGGAGGTCGTAAATCACCAACAGGTAAGAAGCATGAGCAGGAACACCGTGTAATTCTCCGCAGATGTCGACCTGCAGATGCTCCCATGGCCTGGGTGGTGGTAGAGCTCAAAGGCAGTGCTTCTGGCCACTTGGAGTGAAGGTCGTAAATCACCAACAGGTAATGAGCTTGAGCAGGAACGCCATGTAATTCTCCATAGATGTCGATCTGCAGGTGGTCCCATGGCCCAGCCGGCCAATCTACTGGGAACAAGAGTGCTGGTGTTGGCTGGCTGGCCTTACCATGCGTAGCCATGCTCAGTGTCTCCCCAGGATCAGGTGTGTCCTTCTTCAGCAGTTGACAAAGTGTTGCAGTGGTGGAGGCATATTGTGGAAGGAAACAGAGATAGTAGGTGGCCATGCCCAGGAAGGACGCTAGCTGGGAAAGTGACTGAGGATCAGGAAGGCTCAGAATGGCCTCCACATGAGACAAGATCGGTGATATGCCCTGACCGGAGAGACTGTACCCCACAAACTCAACCTCTGGAACCCAAAACACACATTTCTCCACATTAAGCGTGACATGATGCAGGGACAGCTGGTGAAAAACTTGCTGCAAACAGGCGTCATGCTGAGACTGGGTAGCGCTGTGCACCGTAATGTCATCCAGGTAGATGGAGACACCCGGGATGCTTGCCAACAGGAGCGTCATAATTTTTTGGAAGCAGCTGGGCACGGTGCAGAGACTGAAAGGCATGCGTTTGTACCGAAAGACCCCCATGTGGGTGACCAACACTGTGAGGTCCCTGCTGGTGGGTGCCAGGGTCACCTGGAGATAGCCTTGGTGCAGGTCAAGTTTGCTGAAGACTGTAGATCCGTGGAAATGGGTAGAGAGCTCCTCAGCCGTCGGCAGCGGGTATTTGTCTGGCACAATGGCATTGTTAACAGTACGCAGATGTGACAGAAAGACAATGATTTTTGGTGGTAAATCTCCTTCCCGACTCGTTAGGGCACTAAGTAACGGGAACAGAGTACCCTGGAGTATTTGGCCTGACACTTAATTCACAGGGTTAAAAGGAAGTCGGTCATCTAGAAAGGGGGTGGAGCTTTGGTTACTAACTCATTGACCCGGCCGCAATCGTTTACCAAGGAGTCATGTGTGACGGTATAAATAGGGGATGAAGCGACGTAATCTGTTCCTTCATTTTGGTTAGAGAACAACCTGGAAGGATCTGTGATTTGTGTGAAAAACATATCATGAGTGTTTGTTTGTTTTGTCTTTAATTGTTTCTTGTTATTAGTAGACCACTAACACATTCTGGAGCTGTCGCCAAGGGCCAACACAAACCTGGAACAGCACTGCACTTGTATCACGAATAAACTGTATTTCCACCACGAGCACTAATTCACTCCCTAACGGACTTGTGTATGTGTTTTGTGTTTCTTGTGGGTGTATAAAGAACGGGAGTATTATTTCGGGACAAACTGGGGATTACAACTCAAGTAATACACGCCGCTGTATTACTTAGTATAATTTATTGTTTACTGCTTGTTTTGCCATCAGGCACTGGGTTTGCAACTCATTAAACAACTTTGCACCTGGATTATAATTGTCTGTCTGTTTATTGGTCACCTGCACCTGCACACTGTTAACCACTTTGCCACAGCAGGACAACACACAAGCGCAGCTCCCCATTCTTCTTGCATGCAATCACTAAATTGGAAACCCAGGGCGACGCATTGATGGGCTTAATAATGACCGCATCCAAGAGACGTTGCAGCTCCTGGGAGACCTTGTCACGGAGGGAGAGAGTTGTATCACCGCAAGGGCTGAATGATGGGGGAGACTGTTGTATCGACTGTAGGCTGGTGTACAAATTCAGTGAGACAGCCGAGGCCCTCAAACAGAGCTGGACATTGATGAGACCAAGGAGCTGAGACATGAAAAACATCCAAACCGGCCGAGCAAGCTTAAAATCCAGAGCCTGAAACAAGTCGTCCAATCAGGTTGGCACGAGCAGCTGAGACGTAGAAGAGGGCAGAGGGTTCAGCATGCGATGGGAGTGAGGCCATACCCAGAGTGTGAGATGGTGGGTTTCTGCAGTGGCACATGAGAAAAAAAATCTCTCATAAGTGGACTTGTTCAGCAGCGACACTACAGCGTCTGTGTCAACCAACAGTGGAAGCAGGACATCACCCACATAGCACCCACATTGTTTGAACACTGTTGATTTCTGCAGCACGGAATTAATAGAAATGGGTGCAGGGCGTTCTGAGCCAGGCGGTGGAGAAGGCGGTGGAGCCTGCCCTGAGCGGCACCAGCGGGCAAAATGGTTGGGTTTGTTGCATTTCCTACAATGCTGACCCTGTGCTGGGCAAGAGGCAGCACGAGTTTCATGTCTGGTAGAGCCACAGTTTTATACAGTGACACGCAGTAGGTGCGTTGTGAACTTTTTGAACTGGAACCTGGGCTGGAATGTCTGACAGTGGGGCATTCTCTGTACTTGTTAATTTACGCACACCCGTGAGCGTAGCCTCCACTTGTTTCCCAATAGCGAGTGCTTTTTCCGATGTTAAATCATCCGATTCTAACAACAGTCTTTCTCTCAACTGTGTGCAGGATGTTTTTTCAATCAGCTGATCTCTAATAAGTTCGTCTTGCAGAGTCCCGAATTTACAGTGTTTAACGAGCTCCCGCAAGGATGACACAAACTGCAATACAGACTCAACTGATCTCTGAGCTCTCTGCCGAAACTGGAAGTGGTGCATGAGGACACTGACTGCAGCTGAAGTGTACAGCAAGTGCTGCGGTAGCTGCTTCAAAGCTGTCATCTGTGGGCTGCAGAGTAGAGAAGACGCGCTGTCCTTCTGTGCCCAGACAATGCAGTAGGATGGCCCGCTTCCTGGGGCCCGCCACATCGTGAAGATCCAGCACCAGCAAGTACATGTTAAAGGAGTCAATCCAGGTAAATTCAGCCGTCCTCGTTGCCAAAATGTAATATACTCACAGGACAAGTTTGAGTAATTCAAGACTGAATTTTTATTGTGTTTAACCCTCTGCAGTCCATGTTGTTTAAAAGTATTTTTTTTCCACAGTCAAACTGGTTTAAAAGGCCCTGCATATCAACAAAGCACTCACTAGACATCTCCAGCCCCGCCCCAGCCTTTCATTCGCTATAGCTTTCACATATGCTAAGAAATAAATAATAATAACAATATTATTATTATTATTATTATTATTTATTTATTAGCAGATGCCCTTATCCAGGGCGACTTACAATTGTTACAAGATATCACATTATACATTATTTCACATACAATTACCCATTTATACAGTTGGGTTTTTACTGGAGCAATCTAGGTAAAGTACCTTGCTCAAGGGTACAACAGCAGTGTCCCCCACTGGGGATTGAACCCACAACCCTCCGGTCAAGAGTCCAGAGCCCTAACCACTACTCCACACTGCTGCCTAATAATAGTCGTACATACCGATCAATCATTTCCTGATCACTCGTTTTATCACCAAACGCCTCAATAATGCGATCCAAGTCATTATTTTATTACTATAACATCTGAAAAAAGCTCTGCAAATGTCCGTGATATTCTCTGAGCACTGATGCAGTTACAGGCAGCTCGTTTCCTTATGGCCGCCCCTATCTGATCCCAGGGGCAAGTATTACTAATCATGAGATACGCCCTTTTTTTTCGGCTTGTCTCGGCTCCTGTCGCTCCCACTCTGCCATTGAATGGTTTTCTCGGCATTTTCCGGAGAAAAAACGACTAGAAACCCGTTTTTTTCGTCTTTTTGATGATGTCGGACAGGGTCAGACATTGGACCGGATAGGAATAATTGCAATGTCGGACCAGGCCCAACATAGGACTGCAAAGGGTTAACACTCAGACCAACATATCTGTTCACTCATTGATGACTGCCGTAAAACTGTTGCTGTCTGTTTATGATAACACTATGTAACACAATTTTTGTTCCTGGGTAGTAAGTGTTATTTCTTAATTGCTTATGCCTCAAAAGTATAGAAAATGGCTATTATTCCCCACAAACTTTGCTTTTGTGACCAGGACAGTGATATTTTGAAATTTACCTATTTCCAATGAGAAAATGGGTGAATTTGTGTCTTTTCGTTCACATAAAGTCAGAAAAAAACAACATATGAATCCAAATTAACATGTATTTATACTAAAGTAATACAAAAATGACTACAAAAGATTTAGAAGTGAGTAGTTTTTCGAGATTTACGATTATACTGTAAATCACTTTCACGAATCAGCCCCCAAATGTAGTCTCCCATCATGTTCTCATTATACTGTCCTTGGTAGCGGCGTTCAAAGTCCAGTATATCCTGGTGGAAGCGCTTGCCTTGCTCCTCCGAGTACGCTCCCATGTTCTCCTTGAATTTATCAAGATGAGCATCAAGAATATGGACTTTGAGGGACATCCTACATTGTGCCGTAGTTCTTCACCAGAGTCTCAACCAGCTCCACATAGTTTTCGGCCTTGTGATTGCCCAGGAAGCCCCGAACCACTGCGACAAAGCTGTTCCAAGCCGCTTTCTCCTTACTAGTGAATTGGAATTCATTGCACTCCAGGATCTTCTTTGTGGTCTGGCGAAGACACCGGCTTTGACCTTTGCCTCAGACAGCTTAGGGAAGAAGTCTTGAAGGTACTTGAGGGCTGCCAACTCCTTATCTAGAGCTCTGACAAATTGTTTCATAAGGCCCAATTTGATGTGCAGTGGTGGCATCAGCACCTGCCGGGGGTCCACCAGTGGCTCCCACTTGACGTTGTTCCTCCCCACAGAGAACTTGGTCCGCTGTGGCCAGTCCCGCCTGTGGTAGTGTGCCTTGGTGTCCCTGCTGTCCCAAAGGCAAAGATAGCAGGGAAACTTGGTAAAACCGCCTTGGAGACCCATCAGGAATGCCACCATTGCAGCCTCTTGATGCCATCTCAGAAAAATGCAGATATGTATCCATTTAGGCAGCTGGAACTAAACTGAACTGGTGGGCTTAAGGCCCCTGTATTTATACTACTATTTATATTACTGGAAAGTTCTAGAAAGTTCTAGAAGTTACTCCAAGTTTACTCAGCACTGAATCTATCTGGAATGTTCTGGAAAATAGGTAAATTTCAAAATATCACTGTCCTGGTCACAAAAGCAAAGTTTGTGGGGAATAATAGACATTTTCTATACTTTTGAGGCATAAGCAATTAGGAAGTAACACTTACTACCCAGGAACCAAAAAAAAAAAAAAATTTTGTTACACGGTGTAACCATTGCGACAGTTCTCAAAGTGATAGCAGTTCGGAACCACTGCTGTAATGCGATGCTAAACATTATGAAAACATTATGAAATTATGATTAAATGTTAAATACATAATTTTTTTATTCCTAAACCAAATTAATCACTGCTTTTTATTTCTACATGAAATGAAAAAGAATGAAATCACATCTTATCACAAGGCAAGGCACCTGCGATGTTGACATGCCAACTTTCTTTGCAACAGCAGTCTGAGAAACCACAGGAGACTCCTCCTTCTTCAAGAGTTCAATGTGGTTTATGCAATTTACGTAAGTCACAGCGTAATCACGTACTCACTGCACTGTGCTATGCAACCTGTCTTACTCTGAAAAGCGATCTCCGTTCATCATTTGAAAATACTGTATCCCAATTACACAAAGTTACGTCCCAAGTAAACGACATAAATAGCATTAAGAAGAACCGTCTCCCTGAGTTGTATCCCATTTAAGCAAAAATCCCAATTATCAGTATCCTGATTTGGCACCGCCGACTGTACTGTATAGTTTCAATTACTAAAAATCGCCACAGTTCGTCATGAGGATGGTTTCTATTAGTACTGCATTTCCACTGGCACATACAGCAACACTCTTTATGGGTGGTTTGTTTCATTTTTTCAAAGTAGTTTTTCCTCAGCAGCAGCATGAATTGGCCAAGTGAATATATTATATATCTAAATCAAAAATATTTAATTAGGAAAACTCTACAAAATTATGGGTGGCCTATCTATTAATACATTTTTTTAGTAATTCCTTTTAACATGTTTAAGTTGTTAAGAATTAATTAAAATGTCTTGTTTTCTCATGAACTACAAATTGAATACAAACAATATAGTTGGAAAAAGGAAGGGGTCAATAATGAAATGAGTACCTTGACTTTATACCTTGTTTACACTATGCAATAGTCAGCCATGCTATAAATGTGAGCTGAATCTGTCTCCTAAAAGCACTATGATTAGAAACTAGTTTCTAAATATATACAATGATCCTTTTTTCATGCCTTAACTCATTACTGTTGTTGGTTTCACAATCTAGAAAAGTATAAACATTTAATCAAAACAGACTTAAAAAATATCAGTAAATCAAAGCAACCCAGATCGTTCCCCCGGGACCTGAAGAGTTTGCCTGTAATTTACTGCAACTCAGCAAATGCATGGATGATGTCAGCCATATTTGTGGAACATTTAAATCATGGATAGGCAGCTACGCCTCTTACATCGGAAAATCACATTGCTTTTGGACAGCTGCTCTGCACATCCCCATGATGTTCAACTGGAAAACATAAACTGGTGTTTCTACCTGCTAACACCACGCCAAATGCCCAACCTATGGATATGGGCATCATCAGAAACCAAAAGAGGTTTTTATAAATCAGCTCTAAACTGTCACATCATAACGGAGTTAGACACCAACTCATCATTGAGATGTCTTGATGTTGCAAAAAAGATCACTCTGCTAGATGCCCTTCACCTCTTAAAAAGTGCCTGGTATAAGGTAAAACAAGCCACAATTGCCAACTTTTACAAGAAGGCAGGATTAGTGGTTCCGGGAGATAATTCAACAGACACATTTGATGAGCTTTATGACGTTTCTTTACCCGGAAACCTTACTATTGAGGAGTTTAAGGAACAGATTGACATTGATTGTGATCTGCAAACAACAGGGGACTTGTCTGATGTAGAAATCATCAGAGAGGTTCAAACAGCTAAGAGGTTGCAGCTGGAAAACAATCCTGCAAGTAATGAAGAAAGCGGCCCTGATGCAGAGGATAACACACCACCACCACCACCATCAAAAGCAGAAACTTTAAAGGCTTTGAACCTAATTTGTGGATTCATTCAAAGTCAGGGACATTCACACAATGATTCTTTCGCTACGATTGAGGCTGAAGTGGCACGTTTTATTTAAAATAACCAAAGACAGACTTTTATTTGATCATTTATGACAAAGTGATAAGTTCCTCAATGTTCTGGTGAGTTGCTTCACCATTCTGTTAAATACTGTTGTGCGTGTCTTGAATATTGTTCCTGTACATGTATTCATAATTAATCTAGAGCTGCTGCTGCATTTTTTACCGTGTGTAGGGGTGCTGTATTCATTCATAAGTTTGACAGTTAGGTTATTGATGTTAGTTTGTCTGTTATTTTATTATTAGAGTTTATTAACATACACTTGCCTATTGCTTTTCTCTTAATTATTCTGTTAATGTAATGTGCTGATGCACCTGCATCATATGTATGTATTTATTGATTCATATTGTGTCTGGTGGTCAACACCGTCTTAGAGAACACTTCGGCTATAAGAACACTTCGCTTGCTTCCCGAGGGGTGTTCTTTTAGCTACTGTACCAGGATTTATTTTTTTCAGTTTAGGGGTCTGTTGCCATGGTAACATAGAATATATACTGTATATAACAGACTGCTTATCCTCGGTGACTTCGCTGAATGGACTCCCCCGGTAAAGCAAAAAGTTGTGAGAGCACACGTGGTAACCTTGCAATGTATATTTAATTAATTTGTCCAGATAAAAAAAGAGACCGATGTTAATGTCTGTACAACAGTGCTGATGTTTCAACGCTGTCAGCGTCTTATGCTCTGAGGAAGATGCTGGCAGCGTCAAAACATCTGTTTTGATCTATTGTCCTGCTGTGATTGAGCGCCTGTGATTGTTTGAAGTTTACCTGCTGAAGTGCAGATAGGGTGACCAGATAGCATGTGTGAAAAATTGGGACACTTTTTTTTTTTTCAAGGGGGTATAGTTGCATATATAAAATAAAAATTAAAAAAAATGGAAAGTTGGCACACAGGCCTACTGTAGATCGCACAGCTCTCAATTTTAAGCACCATCAGTCTTGTATTTCTTGGATGACTTGGCCATGCGCATAACATCCTTTCTGCCGATTACGTAAGCGTGGAACTCCTTGCAGCTCATGTTGAATTAGTTTTTACTTGCTTTTCGGACCTCACCAGCTCAATACTGCTTCGATTCCTCACGTC